>NC_069509.1:60167961-60237961 GCF_027579735.1 Bombina bombina
GTTTGACGTGGGTGAACCACATTAGCAGGAAATATGATCCAATAATGAACATAACAAATATTTAAAGAGAGCCTTACAATAACTTTAAATGCCAGCTGGCTGTAAAAACTTTCTGAATACATTAAAGGGACACTGAACCCACTTTTTTATTTCATGATTCAGATAGAGCATGCAATTTTTAGCAACTTTCTAATTTACTCCTATTATCAATTTTTCTTTGTTCTCTTGATATCTTTATTTGAAAAAGCATAAATGTAAGCTTACGAGCGGCCCATTTTTGGTTCAGACCCTAGATAGCGCTTGCTGATTGGTGGGTACATTTAGCCAACAATCAGCATGCTGTACCCAGGTGCTAAACCAAAAATGGGCCGGCTCCTACGCTTTACATTCCTGCTTTTTCAAATAAAGATAGGAAGAGAACGAAGAAAAATTGATAATAGGAGTAAATTAGAAAGTTGCTTACAATTGCTGCTCTATAGGAATCATGAAAGAAAATATTTTTTTGTTCAGTGTCCCTTTAATAAATTGTTAGCTGCAAATGTTTTTATTTAAAACGTCCCCCATTGCTTCCTTTATTAGGAGGAGCCAATTTAGAAATGTAACTAGAGTAGACAAGGCTAGTTAAAGGGATACTAAACCAATTTTTCTTTATTCTCATGCTATTTTTATTTGAAAAAGAAGGAATGTAAGCTTAAAGGGACACTGAACCCAATTTTTTTCTTTCGTGATTCAGATAGAGCATGCAATTTTAAGCAACTTTCTAATTTACTCATATTATCAATTTTTCTTCGTTCTCTTGCTATCTTTATTTGAAAAAGAAGGCATCTAAGCTTCTTTATTTTTGGTTCAGTACTCTGGACAGCACTTTTTTATTGGTGGATTAATTTATCCACCAATCAGCAAGGACAACCCAGGTTATTCACCAAAAATGGGCCGGCATCTAAACTTACATTCTTGCATTTCAAATAAAGATACCAAGAGACTGAAGAAAATTTGCTAATGGGAGTAAATTAGAAAGTTGCTTAAAATTTCATGCTCTATCTGAATCATGAAAGAAAATGTTGGGTTTAGTGTCCATTTAAAGTCATTTTGAGGTTAATTTACAATCCTTTAGAAAAATGTATCAAGTGATTTATTCACAAAAATCCCCTTATAATTGTTTTTTTTTTTTAGCTCTTTTCCAAAACTTTTACCATATATCAGGATTGTGATCGACCTCTTTGTTAGCAAAATGTACATTGTTTTGCAGTATCTTATCACCTCTGCTGAGGCCTTTTTGGTATATATGTAGCAAGGTTAGAAGTCTGCAGTGTGCACATTCAATTCTCAGAAATGGAAAAGCCACAGATTTCATGGTTAAATTCCAGGAAAAGGGGGGAAATAAGAAATGGAAATATATTGCAAAGTTTTTTTCTTCAAAGCATAATTAAACATTTTATATTCGAGTCTGAACATGTTTCATGTCACTTTAAAGGGACATATAATGTAAGGTTTTTCTTTCATGATTCAGATAAAGCATGCAATTTTAAATATTTTTCCAATTAAAGGGACAGTCTACACCAGAATGTTTATTTCTTTTAAAAGATAGATAATCCCTTTATTACCCATTCCCCAGTTTTGCATAACTAACACAGTTATATTAATATACTTTTTACCTCTGTGATTATCTTGTATCTAAGCCTCAGCAAGTTGCCCCTTTATTTCAGTTCTTTTGACAGACTTGCAGTTTAGCCAATCAGTGCCTGCTCACAGATAACTTCACGTGCACGAGCACAGTGTTATCTATATGAAATACATGAACTAACACCCTCTAGTGGTGAAGAACTGTTAAAATGCATTCTGAAAAGAGGTGGCCTTCAAGGTCTAAGAAATTAGCATATGAATCTCCTAGGGCCTAGGTTAAGCTTTCAACTAAGAATACCAAGAGAACAAAGCAAAATTGGTGATGCAAAATTGTTTAAAATCACATGCTCTATCTGAATCATGAAAGTTTATTTTGGCCTAGACTGTCCCTTTAATTTCTATTATCTAATTTGTTTTTGTTCTTTTTGTATCATTTGTTGAAAAGTATACCAAGGTAGGCTCAGGAGCAGCTGATTGGTTGCTACACATATATGTGTCTTGTCATTGGCTTTCAGCTAGCTCCCAGTATTGCAGTACTGCTCCTTCAACAAAGGATACCAAGAGAATGAAGCAAATGGCATTCTAGAAGTCTATTGGAAAGTTGTGTAAAATTATATGCTCTATCTGAATTATGAAAGAAAAATGTAGGGTTTCACATCCCTTTAATCAGTTAGCCAATAAAATAATGATCACTTAATCTGGAGTCTCTAAATTTAACAAAACTAAGTGTAATTTGAATCCAAACATGTTAGTTGCTGTAATAAAATGTTTATAAAATAATCAGTATTCTATTTATACGCTGAGAAAATCAGACATATTCACTTTTGCTTGCAGGTGAATGTAAAACCCAAACATAATGTTTTAGGTTAGAACCCTGGTTTACATTCCAGATATATTCTGTTCAGGATATTAGTGCTGTATCGGTGGTGTGTTCGTGTGAAGTTCTAGATTTGATCAGACAGAGGTCACCTCCCATTCCGCCCAGGATAGGGTGGCGCACCTAGCCTCTATTCTGATAATAAGCCGGAGAAGGAAGATATCCTTATTGGCTGTCACCCAGCACAGGAACAAAACTGGCGCTTTTCCAGGTCACAGATCTTATCCTTTAGAAACCGGGGGCCATTGTATGTATTGGAAATCTGGCCACAAAAAAGGAGCCGTGTGTGTATGTTCCAACCATGGCCTGGATACAAATAGAATTCCCATGCGAAAATATAGTATGGCAGCTCCTGTGATATCTTTTTTTTGCATCAGTTTATAAGCTATTCCAATCATTAAGTAAAGTCTCAAGTCAAATAGGAATATATATATATATATATATATATATATATATATATATATATATATAATATATATATATATATATATATTTGTATTGTACCCACACATACAGATGTACTACTCACACTATAAACACACACATACAGACGCACTACGAACACTACGAACACACACAGGCGCACTACTCACACTACGAACACACACAGACTCACTACAAACACATACAGATGCACTACTCACACTATACACGCACACAGATGCACTACTTACACTACACACATGCACTTCTTACACTACACGTACATACAGACACACTACTCACACTACAAACACACACAGACGAGCTACTCACACTATAAACGCACAGACGAACTGCTCACACTACACACACATACAGATGCACTACTCACACTATACACACACACAGCACTACTCACACTACACACACAGAGCACTACTCATACTATACACACACAGAGCACTACTCACACTATACACACACAAACGCACAACTCACACTATATACACACACATACAGAAGCACTACTCACACTACACACACACAGAGAGCACTACTCACACTATACACACACAGACACACACAGAGCACTACTCACACTATACACACAGACAGATACACTAATCACACTACACACACATACAGATGCACTACTCACTCTACACACACAGATGCACTACTCACACTATACACACACAGATTCACTACTCAAACTATATACACACACATACAGATGCACTACTCACACTGTACACACAGATGCACTACTCACACTATACACACACACACACATACAGACGCACTACTCACACTATACACACACAAATAAAGACACACTACTCACACAATACACACACAGCACTACTCACACTATACACACACATACAGATGCACTACTCACACTATACACACAGACACACTACTCACACACACATACAGATGCACTACTCACACTACACACACACACACACACACTACTCAGACTATATATATACGCACACACATACAGAGCACTAAACACACTATACACACACAGACACACTACTCACACTATACACATACAGATGCACTACACACTATACACACACACATACAGATGCACTACACACTATACACACACACATACAGATGCACTATACACACACACATACAGATGCACTACACACACTATACACATACATACAGATGCACCACACAGACAGATGCACTACACACACACACAAAATATATATATATATATATATATATATATATATATATATATATATATATATAAAATATCTACATTATGTGTGAAATCTTTTTACATGCGTTGTGTCCCTAAAACTTAATTTGTTTTGGAGCAGAGGATCAAAGGCACACATTCCCATTTCTTTACATTAGACAAATACCCAGGAACAACTAATTTTGCCAACTGCTAAACAAAAATAATACGATTTTTTTTAGCTGAAATCACTAAACAATGTTTTCAATTATTCTAAAAGTACTTGGCTCAAGAGCAGCAATGCACTACTGGGAGCTAGCTGCGTATTGGTGGCTGCACATATACGCCTCTTGTCACTGGCTCACTGGATGGATCATTCATGAAAGAAATAATTTGGGTTACATTTCCCTTTCAGCCCCTGTCAATGATGTGTCCACATTAATTCCCATGGTCCTAAATCCCATGTCTGCCATATACATCATGCACTTGTCTTGAGGTCAGCAGTGTTTACAATAATGTTTGTATATTTCTCAAGACACATGCACACTTCTGAGCCTACCTCAGTATCCTCTCGTCAAAGGGACAGTAAACACAAAAAATGTTATTGTTTAAAAAGACAGATAATCCCTTTATTTACCATTCCCCAGTTTTGCATAACCAACACTGTTATAGAAATATACTTTTCTCCAACATAGGTGTGTCCGGTCCACGGCGTCATCCTTACTTGTGGGATATTCTCCTCCCCAACAGGAAATGGCAAAGAGCCCAGCAAAGCTGGTCACATGATCCCTCCTAGGCTCCGCCTACCCCAGTCATTCTCTTTGCCGTTGTACAGGCAACATCTCCACGGAGATGGCTTAGAGTTTTTTAGTGTTTAACTGTAGTTTTTCATTATTCAATCAAGAGTTTGTTATTTTCAAATAGTGCTGGTACGTACTATTTACTCAGAAACAGAAAAGAGATGAAGAATTCTGTTTGTATGAGGAAAATGATTTTAGCAACCGTAACTAAAATCCATGGCTGTTCCACACAGGACTGTTGAGAGCATTAACTTCAGTTGGGGGAACAGTTTGCAGTCCTTTGCTGCTTGAGGTATGACACATTCTAACAAGACGATGTAATGCTGGAAGCTGTCATTTTCCCTATGGGATCCGGTAAGCCATGTTTATTACGATTGTAAATAAGGGCTTCACAAGGGCTTATTTAGACTGTAGACATTTTTTGGGCTAAATCGATTGATATTAACACTTATTTAGCCTTGAGGAATCATTTATTCTGGGTATTTTGATATAATTATATCGGCAGGCACTGTTTTAGACACCTTATTCTTTAGGGGCTTTCCCAAAGCATAGGCAGAGTCTCATTTTCGCGCCGGTGTTGCGCACTTGTTTTTGAGAGGCATGGCATGCAGTCGCATGTGAGAGGAGCTCTGATACTGATAAAAGACTTCTGAAGGCATCATTTGGTATCGTATTCCCCTTGGGTTTGGTTGGGTCTCAGCAAAGCAGATACCAGGGACTGTAAAGGGGTTAAAGCTTAAAACGGCTCCGGTTCCGTTATTTTAAGGGTTAAAGCTTCCAAAATTGGTGTGCAATATTTTCAAGGCTTTAAGACACTGTGGTGAAAGTTTGGTGAATTTTGAACAATTCCTTCATGTTTTTTCGCAATTGCAGTAATAAAGTGTGTTCAGTTTAAAATTTAAAGTGACAGTAACGGTTTTATTTCAAAACGTTTTTTGTACTTTCTTATCAAGTTTATGCCTGTTTAACATGTCTGAACTTCCAGATAGACTGTGTTCTGAATGTGGGGAAGCCAGAATTCCTATTCATTTAAATAAATGTGATTTATGTGATAATGACAATGATGCCCAAGATGATTCCTCAAGTGAGGGGAGTAAGCATGGTACTGCATCATTCCCTCCTTCGTCTACACGAGTCTTGCCCACTCAGGAGGCCCCTAGTACATCTAGCGCGCCAATACTCCTTACTATGCAACAATTAACGGCTGTAATGGATAATTCTGTCAAAAACATTTTAGCCAAAATGAACCCTTGTCAGCGTAAGCGTGGATGCTCTGTTTTAGTTACTGAAGAGCATGACGACGCTGATATTAATATCTCTGAAGGGCCCCTAACCCAATCTGAGGGAGCCAGGGAGGTTTTGTCTGAGGGAGAAATTACTGATTTAGGGAACATTTCTCAGCAGGCTGAATCTGATGTGATTACTTTTAAATTTAAATTGGAACATCTCCGCATTTTGCTTAAGGAGGTATTATCCACTCTGGATGATTGTGAAAATTTGGTCATCCCAGAGAAACTATGTAAAATGGACAAGTTCCTAGAGGTGCCGGGGCTCCCAGAAGCTTTTCCTATACCCAAGCGGGTGGCGGACATTGTTAATAAAGAATGGGAAAGGCCCGGTATTCCTTTCGTCCCTCCCCCCATATTTAAAAAATTGTTTCCTATGGTCGACCCCAGAAAGGACTTATGGCAGTCAGTCCCCAAGGTCGAGGGAGCGGTTTCTACTTTAAACAAACGCACCACTATTCCCATAGAGGATAGTTGTGCTTTCAAAGATCCTATGGATAAAAAATTAGAAGGTTTGCTTAAAAAGATGTTTGTTCAGCAGGGTTACCTTCTACAACCCATTTCATGCATTGTCCCTGTCACTACAGCCGCATATTTCTGGTTTGATGAACTGATTAAGGTGCTCGATAGTGACTCTCCTCCTTATGAGGAGATTATGGACAGAGTCAATGCTCTCAAATTGGCTAATTCTTTCACTCTAGACGCCTCTTTGCAATTGGCTAAGTTAGCGGCTAAGAATTCTGGGTTTGCTATTGTGGCGCGCAGAGCGCTTTGGTTGAAATCTTGGTCGGCTGATGCGTCTTCCAAGAACAAGCTACTAAACATTCCTTTCAAGGGGAAAACGCTGTTTGGTCCTGACTTGAAAGAGATTATCTCTGATATCACTGGGGGTAAGGGCCATGCCCTTCCTCAGGATCGGCCTTTCAAGGCAAAAAATAGACCTAATTTTCGTCCCTTTCGTAAAAACGGACCAGCCCAAGGTGCTACGTCCTCTAAGCAAGAGGGTAATTCTTCTCAGGCCAAGCCAGCTTGGAGACCAATGCAAGGCTGGAACAAGGGAAAGCAGGCAAAGAAACCTGCCACTGCTACCAAGACAGCATGAAATATCGGCCCCCGATCCGGGACCGGATCTGGTGGGGGGCAGACTCTCTCTCTTCGCTCAGGCTTGGGCAAGAGATGTTCTGGATCCTTGGGCGCTAGAAATAGTCTCCCAGGGTTATCTTCTGGAATTCAAGGGACTTCCCCCAAGGGGAAGGTTCCACAGGTCTCAGTTGTCTTCAGACCACATAAAAAGACAGGCGTTCTTACATTGTGTAGAAGACCTGTTAAAAATGGGAGTGATTCATCCTGTTCCATTGAGAGAACAAGGGATGGGGTTCTACTCCAATCTGTTCATAGTTCCCAAAAAAGAGGGAACGTTCAGACCAATCCTAGATCTCAAGATCTTAAACAAATTTCTCAAGGTCCCATCTTTCAAGATGGAAACCATTCGAACTATCCTTCCTTCCATCCAGGAAGGTCAATTCATGACCACGGTGGATTTAAAGGATGCGTATCTACATATTCCTATCCACAAGGAACATCATCGGTTCCTAAGGTTTGCATTCCTGGACAAACATTACCAGTTCGTGGCGCTTCCTTTCGGATTAGCCACTGCTCCAAGGATTTTCACAAAGGTACTAGGGTCCCTTCTAGCTGTGCTAAGACCAAGGGGCATTGCAGTTGTACCTTACCTGGACGACATTCTGATTCAAGCGTCGTCCCTCCCTCGAGCAAAGGCTCACACGGACATCGTCCTGGCCTTTCTCAGATCGCACGGCTGGAAAGTGAACGTGGAAAAGAGTTCTCTATCCCCGTCAACAAGGGTTCCCTTCTTGGGAACAATTATAGACTCCTCAGAAATGAGGATTTTTCTAACAGAGGCCAGAAAGACAAAGCTTCTGGACTCTTGTCGAATACTTCATTCCGTTCCTCTTCCTTCCGTAGCTCAGTGCATGGAAGTGATCGGGTTGATGGTAGCGACAATGGACATAGTTCCTTTTGCGCGCATTCATCTAAGACCATTACAACTGTGCATGCTCAGTCAGTGGAATGGGGACTATACAGACTTGTCTCCAAAGATACAAGTAAATCAGAGGACCAGAGACTCACTCCGTTGGTGGCTGTCCCTGGACAACCTGTCACGAGGGATGACATTCCACAGACCAGAGTGGGTCATTGTCACGACCGACGCCAGTCTGATGGGCTGGGGCGCGGTCTGGGGATCCCTGAAAGCTCAGGGTCTTTGGTCTCGGGAAGAATCTCTTCTACCGATAAATATTCTGGAACTGAGAGCGATATTCAATGCTCTCAAGGCTTGGCCTCAGCTAGCGAGGACCAAGTTCATACGGTTTCAATCAGACAACATGACGACTGTTGCGTACATCAACCATCAGGGGGGAACAAGGAGTTCCCTAGCGATGGAAGAAGTGACCAAGATTATTCTATGGGCGGAGTCTCACTCCTGCCACCTGTCTGCTATCCACATCCCGGGAGTGGAAAATTGGGAAGCGGATTTTCTGAGTCGTCAGACATTGCATCCGGGGGAGTGGGAACTCCATCCGGAAATCTTTGCCCAAGTCACTCAACTTTGGGGCATTCCAGACATGGATCTGATGGCCTCTCGTCAGAACTTCAAAGTTCCTTGCTACGGGTCCAGATCCAGGGATCCCAAGGCGGCTCTAGTGGATGCACTAGTAGCACCTTGGACCTTCAAACTAGCTTATGTGTTCCCGCCGTTTCCTCTCATCCCCAGGCTGGTAGCCAGGATCAATCAGGAGAGGGCGTCGGTGATCTTGATAGCTCCTGCGTGGCCACGCAGGACTTGGTATGCAGATCTGGTGAATATGTCATCGGCTCCACCTTGGAAGCTACCTTTGAGACGAGACCTTCTTGTTCAGGGTCCGTTCGAACATCCGAATCTGGTTTCACTCCAGCTGACTGCTTGGAGATTGAACGCTTGATTTTATCGAAGCGAGGTTTCTCAGATTCTGTTATCGATACTCTTGTTCAGGCCAGAAAGCCTGTAACTAGAAAGATTTACCACAAAATTTGGAAAAAATATATCTGTTGGTGTGAATCTAAAGGATTCCCTTGGGACAAGGTTAAGATTCCTAGGATTCTATCCTTCCTTCAAGAAGGATTGGAAAAAGGATTATCGGCAAGTTCCCTGAAGGGACAGATTTCTGCCTTGTCGGTGTTACTTCACAAAAAACTGGCAGCTGTGCCAGATGTTCAAGCCTTTGTTCAGGCTCTGGTTAGAATCAAGCCTGTTTACAAACCTTTGACTCCTCCTTGGAGTCTCAATCTAGTTCTTTCAGTTCTTCAGGGGGTTCCGTTTGAACCCTTACATTCCGTTGATATTAAGTTATTATCTTGGAAAGTTTTGTTTTTAGTTGCAATTTCTTCTGCTAGAAGAGTTTCAGAATTATCTGCTCTGCAGTGTTCTCCTCCTTATCTGGTGTTCCATGCAGATAAGGTGGTTTTACGTACTAAACCTGGTTTTCTTCCAAAAGTTGTTTCTAACAAAAACATTAACCAGGAGATTATCGTACCTTCTCTGTGTCCGAAACCAGTTTCAAAGAAGGAACGCTTGTTGCACAATTTGGATGTTGTTCGCGCTCTAAAATTCTATTTAGATGCTACAAAGGATTTTAGACAAACATCTTCCCTGTTTGTTGTTTATTCAGGTAAAAGGAGAGGTCAAAAAGCAACTTCTACCTCTCTCTCTTTTTGGATTAAAAGCATCATCAGATTGGCTTACGAGACTGCCGGACGGCAGCCTCCCGAAAGAATCACGGCTCATTCCACTAGGGCTGTGGCTTCCACATGGGCCTTCAAGAACGAGGCTTCTGTTGATCAGATATGTAGGGCAGCGACTTGGTCTTCACTGCACACTTTTACCAAATTTTACTTTTGCTTCTTCTGAGGCTATTTTTGGGAGAAAGGTTTTGCAAGCCGTGGTGCCTTCCATTTAGGTGACCTGATTTGCTCCCTCCCTTCATCCGTGTCCTAAAGCTTTGGTATTGGTTCCCACAAGTAAGGATGACGCCGTGGACCGGACACACCTATGTTGGAGAAAACAGAATTTATGTTTACCTGATAAATTTCTTTCTCCAACGGTGTGTCCGGTCCACGGCCCGCCCTGGTTTTTTAATCAGGTCTGATAATTTATTTTCTTTAACTACAGTCACCACGGTACCATATGGTTTCTCCTATGCTATTATTCCTCCTTAACGTCGGTCGAATGACTGGGGTAGGCGGAGCCTAGGAGGGATCATGTGACCAGCTTTGCTGGGCTCTTTGCCATTTCCTGTTGGGGAGGAGAATATCCCACAAGTAAGGATGACGCCGTGGACCGGACACACCGTTGGAGAAAGAAATTTATCAGGTAAACATAAATTCTGTTTTTACCTCTGTAATTACTTTGTATCTAAGCTTGTGCTGACTGCCTCCTTATCTCAGATCTTTTGACAGACTTGCATTTCAGGCAATTAGTGCTGAAGGAGGCCTTCAAGGGCTTAAAAATAGCATATGGGTCTACCTAGGTTTAGCTTTCACATAAGAATACCAAGAGAACAAAGCAAATTTGATGATAAGTGAATTATAAAGTTGTTTAGAATTACATGCCTTATCTGAATCATGAAAGTTTAATTTGGACTTTATTATCCCTTTAATTTCCCTTTAAAGTGATAATAAGCACTAAATAAATAATATGCAGATGTATTTTTTTTATATATATTAGTAATTAAAATATTGAAAAATACGTTTTTAGAAATGATTTTCCATAAAGCAAATCGAGCAACCCCCATATTGTAACCTAGATGTCATTCTTTGCTGAAGCCAATGAAAGTATATTGCAAAAATGTTTAACTACATATTATTCAATAAGCTTCATGCATGATTTACCAAGGAGAGATCTTTTTTTTAATTCTCTAATTCCTCTGTAATGCTGAGCTGGGTTACATACACATTTCAACCCTGAGGTCATGTAATAGACACAGCGTCTGTATTTATAGCTGCCAGATGCAGATATCTGGCATAGGTCAGATGTCAGTGAAACTTTGACAGCACTTACTAGGGCTACATATTGCTCTCATCAGGAGCCTCAACTAAATACCGTTCTCTAAACTAACAACATAGCAAGAGTGTTGCATTTTGTTACTGCTCCTGCCTCCTAATACTTCTTTTACACTTCGGTATTAAAAACGCTATATATAAAAAAAAATTAATTTAGCAGTAATTATATATTTTAATAACAAACTTGTTGGTGATTTCAATGTTCCTCCTCCCACCCAGCACTTCTGTCTTAATCGCATTGTGAAGTATAGAGCGCTCTATATGTAGGTGTGATGCGCGCATCCGTGGAGTTATTTTTTTATGTGCATGCGTTAAAATCAGGCACACTTAGTATGCGCATGCGTTAAAACCCGACATTCTTGTTTTAATTCACTGTTAAGAATTGCGTGGTATAGAGATGCGCGTTCCGTGAACGTGCATTGCTTCAGAATGTTGAGAAAATGTCCTAACACATGCGCAGAAGAAGCGCATGACGTATCAAAAAAGGGGTTGAGCGCCCAGAGGGGGGGAAAGCTGATTGGCAAGACTTGCTGTCAATCATTGTCATAATGAGGGACAATATGGCGGGTGGAGGAAGCGCGGCACGAAATAAAAGACAAAAAGGAATAATTTAAGCTTCATTAATAACTTATGAGTTATACATGCTGCAGGGTATGCAGGGAGGAACATGAATAGTGCTGTTCAGTATCGCTATTTGTCTGCTGTCCAGGGTTTAAAAATATGTATCCTGCAGCATGTATAACTCGTAAGTGTCCAGGAAAATATGGCTAAGGGGGAAACCCTAGTTGGATCTGATGTTGGAGTCAGTGCAGCTCCGATTGGCTGTACTGCCAGTTTGTCAAAATATGAAGAAAAAAAACAAAAAAAGACTTTCTAGAGAGGCGGCTGGGGATCTTACACTCTCTTCCAGTCTTTAATTATAAATAATTTTTTTTAAATACTTACAATGATACACATTATAAAAACATCATGCTTAAAGAGTAGGGTAAATCCTAGCGTTTGTGAAACGTTAGGATTTACCATTGGAACAAATAAAGGGGACTTTCAGTCAAGTATAAAATACTTTCATGCTGAAAGCTCCTTTATTTGTTTGCAGCGTGATTTACCATAACTTTAAGCTTTATATATAAATGTAAAACGGTTTGAAAGTTACCATCACTTTAAGGGGTCGATTTATCAAAAGACTTTCGCCAGCCTTTAAGCCCCTATGGCTGCAGGTTCTCACAAGAGGAATCTGCTCGCCGTATTTTACAAGCGGCGGTCATCAGACTGCTGCTTTCCTAACCTTTCGCCACCTCTAAGGTGGCGAAATTCAATCTCTGTGGTCTAGTCCGACCGGGGAGATTGACAGCTCCTGCCCGTGAGTGATTGGCATTGCACGCGAGCGCAAAATAGCGCTCATGTGCAATGGTAAATTCCCCCAGGGAAATTCGCCCCGCCAGAGGCAAGCTGCGGCAGACAAGGGTGCGTATATGTGCCCCTGTTCGCCTCAGCTTGATAAATCTAGCCCTAAGTATTGATACTTTTTTATTGAACTAACTATATATGAAAACTGAGGAAAAAGAGATTCCTGTATCTACTCTAGGTTGTGACGATGTATTTATACAAATACTAGTTTATAAAAGAATTATACAGATATTCAAAAGTCTTCCTGCTTGTTTTTTTTATTCATCAATATCTGGTATAGGCATAAAATTAGATGTAAAGTCAAAATTAAACATTCATTATTAAAGGGACAGTCTACTGCAAAATTTGTATTGTTTAAAAAGTTAGATAACTCGTTTACTACCCATTTGCACAACCAACATTGCTATATTAATATTCTTTATAACCTGCAAACCACTACATTTCTGCCTTTATCTCATTGGAGTTTTTTATAGCTTTTCACAACAAGACATTGCTAGTTTAGGTGTGTCATATAGGTAACATTGTGCTTACTCCCTAGGAGTTATTTATAAGTCAGCACCGATTGACTAAAATGCAAGTTTATTAAAAGCACTGAGATAAGGGTGTAGTCTGCAGAGGCTTAGATACAAGGTAATCACAAAGGTAAAAAGTATATTAATATAATAACCGTGCTGGTAATGCAAAACTGGGGAATGTGATCATCTATCTTTTTAAACAATAACATTTGGAGTACACTATCCCTTTAAATAGAGAATACAATTTTAAACAAACAACTTTCCATTTTACTTCCTCTATCTAATTTGCCCCGTTCTCTTGGTAGCCTTTGTTAAAAAGCATATCTAGGTAGGCTCAGAAGCAGCAATGCACTGCTGATTGCTGTCTGTACACAAATGACTCTTGTCATTTGCTCACCCAATATGTTCAGCTAGCTCCCAGTAATGCATTGCTGAAAGGATACCAAGAGAATGAAGTCAATTTGATGATAGAAGTAAATTAGAAAGGTGTTTAAAAACTGTATAAATTGCAAAATAAAAGATTTGTGTTTCATGTCCCTTTAATATTCCTTTTTAATCCTACACCCTGGATATATTTTTTATATAACTTTCTTCTGTTATGTGTGATCAGTCCACGGGTCATCATTACTTCTGGGATATAACTCCTCCCCAACAGGAAATGCAAGAGGATTCACCCAGCAGAGCTGCATATAGCTCCTCCCCTCTACGTCAGTCCCAGTCATTCTCTTGCACCCAACGACTAGATAGGATGTGTGAGAGGACTATGGTGATTATACTTAGTTTTTATGACTTCAATCAAAAGTTTGTTATTTTACAATAGCACCGGAGCGGGTTATTACTTCTCTGGCAGAGTTTGAGGAAGAATCTGCCAGAGTTTTTTACTATGATTTTAACCGGAGTTGTTAAGATCATATTGCTGTTCTCGGCCATCTGAGGGAGGTAAAGGCTTCAGATCAGGGGACAGCGGGCAGATGAATCTGCATTGAGGTATGTAGCAGTTTTTATTTTCTGAATGGAATTGATGAGAAAATCCTGCCATACCGTTAAAATGACATGTATGTATACACTTCAGTATTCTGGGGATGGTATTTCACCGGAACTACTCTGTTAAAGGTCACTAATCCTTTTAATAACTATTTATCATGTTAAACGTTTTTGCTGGAATGTAGAATCGTTTACATTGCTGAGGTACTGTGTGAATAAATATTTGGGCATTATTTTCCACTTGGCAGCCTTTTTTGCTTTTATTTGTGACAGTTTCGTTTCTCTTCACTGCTGTGTGGGAGAGGGAGGGGCCGTTTTTGGCGCTCTTTGCTACGCATCAAAAAATTCCAGTCAGTTACTTTTATATTTCCTGCATGATCCGGTTCATCTCTGACAGATCTCAGGGGTCTTCAAACTTCTTTTAAGGGAGGTAAATTCTCTCAGCAGAGCTGTGAGAATTCTTATAGTGACTGTGAATAAAAACGTTGCTTTGTATTTTTTATGTCAAATTTAATTATTGTTATTTTACTAATGGGAACAAACCTTTGCTAAAAGTTGTGTTGTTTTAAAGTTTGATGCTATAACTGTTTTTCAGTTCATTATTTCAACTGTCATTTAATCGTTTAGTACCTCTTTGAGGCACAGTACGTTTTTGCTAAAAAAGATTATAACCAAGTTGTAAGTTTTTTTGCTAGTGTGTTAAACATGTCTGACTCAGAGGAAGATATCTGTGTCATTTGTTCCAATGCCAAGGTGGAGCCCAATAGAAATTTATGTACTAACTGTATTGATGCTACTTTAAATAAAAGTCAATCTGTACAATGTGAACAAATTTCACCAAACAGCGAGGGGAGAGTTATGCCGACTAACTCGCCTCACGCGGCAGTACCTGCATCTCCCGCCCGGGAGGTGCGTGAAATTATGGCGCCTAGTACATCTGGGCGGCCATTACAGATAACATTACAAGATATGGCTACTGTTATGACTGAAGTTTTGTCTAAATTACCAGAACTAAGAGGCAAGCGTGATCACTCTGGGGTGAGAACAGAGTGCGCTGACAATGCTAGGGCCATGTCTGATACTGCGTCACAGCTCGCAGAGCATGAGGACGGAGAGCTTCATTCTGTGGGTGACGGTTCTGATCCAAACAGATTGGACTCAGATATTTCAAATTTTAAATTTAAATTGGAGAACCTCCGTGTATTACTAGGGGAGGTCTTAGCAGCTCTCAACGATTGTAACACCGTTGCAATACCAGAGAAACTGTGCAGGTTGGATAAATACTTTGCGGTACCGGCGAGTACTGAAGTTTTTCCTATACCTAAGAGACTAACTGAAATTGTTACTAAGGAGTGGGATAGACCCGGTGTGCCGTTCTCACCCCCTCCAATATTTAGAAAGATGTTTCCAATAGACGCCACCACTCGGGACTTATGGCAAACGGTCCCCAAGGTGGAGGGAGCAGTTTCTACTTTAGCTAAGCGTACCACTATCCCGGTGGAGGATAGCTGTGCTTTCTCAGATCCAATGGATAAAAAATTAGAGGGTTACCTTAAGAAAATGTTTGTTCAACAAGGTTTTATATTGCAACCCCTTGCATGTATCGCGCCGATTACGGCTGCGGCAGCATTTTGGATTGAGTCGCTGGAAGAGAACCTTAGTTCATCTACGCTAGACGACATTACGGACAGGCTTAGAGTCCTTAAACTAGCTAATTCTTTCATTTCGGAGGCCGTAGTACATTTAACCAAACTTACGGCTAAGAACTCAGGATTCGCCATACAGGCACGTAGGGCGCTGTGGCTAAAATCCTGGTCAGCAGATGTTACTTCTAAGTCCAAATTACTTAATATACCTTTCAAGGGGCAGTCTTTATTTGGGCCCGGTTTGAAAGAAATTATCGCTGACATTACAGGAGGTAAGGGCCACGCCCTACCCCAAGACAAAGCCAAAGCTAAGGCTAGACAGTCTAATTTTCGTCCCTTTCGGAATTTCAAAACAGGAGCAGCATCAACCTCCACTGCACCAAAACAGGAAGGAGCTGTTGCTCGTTACAGGCAAGGCTGGAAACCTAACCAGGCCTGGAACAAGAGCAAGCAGGCCAGGAAACCTGCTGCTGCCCCAAAGACAGCATGAATCGAGAGCCCCCGATCCGGGACCGGATCTAGTGGGGGGCAGACTCTCTCTCTTCGCCCAGGCCTGGGCAAGAGATGTTCAGGATCCCTGGGCACTAGAGATCATATCTCAGGGATACCTTCTAGACTTCAAATTATCTCCCCCAAGAGGGAGATTTCATCTGTCAAGGTTGTCAACAAACCAGATAAAGAAAGAAGCGTTTCTACGCTGCGTACAAGATCTGTTATTAATGGGAGTGATCCATCCGGTTCCGCGGTCGGAACAAGGACAAGGGTTCTACTCAAACCTGTTTGTGGTTCCCAAAAAAGAGGGAACTTTCAGGCCAATCTTAGATTTAAAGATTCTAAACAAATTCCTAAGAGTTCCATCGTTCAAAATGGAAACTATTCGGACAATTTTACCCATGATCCAAGAGGGTCAGTACATGACCACTGTGGATTTAAAGGATGCTTACCTTCACATTCCGATCCACAAAGATCATCACCGGTATCTAAGGTTTGCCTTCTTAGACAGGCACTACCAGTTTGTAGCTCTTCCATTCGGATTGGCTACGGCTCCAAGAATCTTCACAAAGGTTCTGGGTGCCCTTCTGGCGGTACTAAGACCGCGAGGGATTTCGGTAGCTCCGTACCTAGACGACATTCTAATACAAGCTTCAAGCTTTCAAATTGCCAAGTCTCATACAGAGTTAGTTCTGGCATTTCTAAGGTCGCATGGATGGAAAGTGAACGAAAAGAAGAGTTCTCTCTTTCCTCTCACAAGAGTTCCATTCTTGGGGACTCTTATAGATTCTGTAGAAATGAAGATTTACCTGACAGAAGACAGGTTAACAAAGCTTCAAAATGCATGCCGTGTCCTTCATTCCATTCAACACCCGTCAGTAGCTCAATGCATGGAGGTGATCGGCTTAATGGTAGCGGCAATGGACATAGTACCTTTTGCACGCCTACATCTCAGACCGCTGCAATTATGCATGCTAAGTCAGTGGAATGGGGATTACTCAGATTTGTCCCCTACTCTGAATCTAAATCAAGAGACCAGAAATTCTCTTCTATGGTGGCTTTATCGGCCACACCTGTCCAGGGGGATGCCATTCAGCAGGCCAGACTGGACAATTGTAACAACAGACGCCAGCCTACTAGGTTGGGGCGCTGTCTGGAATTCTCTGAAGGCTCAGGGACTATGGAATCAGGAGGAGAGTCTCCTGCCAATAAACATTCTGGAATTGAGAGCGGTTCTCAATGCCCTTCTGGCTTGGCCCCAGTTAACAACTCGGGGGTTCATCAGGTTTCAGTCGGACAACATCACGACTGTAGCTTACATCAACCATCAGGGAGGGACAAGAAGCTCCCTAGCAATGATGGAAGTATCAAAGATAATTCGCTGGGCAGAGTCTCACTCTTGCCACCTGTCAGCAATCCACATCCCGGGAGTGGAGAACTGGGAGGCGGATTTCTTGAGTCGCCAGACTTTTCATCCGGGGGAGTGGGAACTTCATCCGGAGGTCTTTGCCCAAATACTTCGACGTTGGGGCAAACCAGAGATAGATCTCATGGCGTCTCGCCAGAACGCCAAACTTCCTCGCTACGGGTCCAGATCCAGGGATCCGGAAGCAGTTCTGATAGATGCTTTGACAGCACCTTGGAACTTCGGGATGGCTTATGTGTTTCCACCCTTCCCGCTGCTTCCTCGATTGATTGCCAAAATCAAACAGGAGAGAGCATCAGTAATTCTAATAGCACCTGCATGGCCACGCAGGACTTGGTATGCAGATCTAGTGGACATGTCATCCTGTCCGCCTTGGTCTCTACCTCTAAGACAGGACCTTCTGATACAGGGTCCATTCAAACATCAAAATCTAACTTCTCTGAAGCTGACTGCTTGGAAATTGAACGCTTGATTTTATCAAAACGTGGTTTTTCTGAGTCGGTTATTGATACCCTGATTCAGGCTAGGAAGCCTGTTACCAGAAGGATTTACCATAAAATATGGCGGAAATACCTATACTGGTGCGAATCCAAAGGTTACTCCTGGAGTAAGGTTAGGATCGCTAGGATATTGTCTTTTCTACAAGAAGGCTTAGAAAAGGGTTTATCAGCTAGCTCATTAAAGGGACAGATTTCAGCTCTGTCCATCTTGTTACACAGGCGTCTGTCAGAAGATCCAGACGTCCAGGCCTTTTGTCAGGCTCTAGCTAGGATCAAGCCTGTGTTTAAGGCTGTTGCTCCGCCATGGAGTTTAAACTTAGTTCTTAACGTTTTACAGGGTGTTCCGTTTGAACCCCTTCATTCCATTGATATAAAATTGTTATCTTGGAAAGTTCTGTTTTTAATGGCTATTTCCTCGGCTCGAAGAGTTTCTGAGTTATCAGCCTTACATTGTGATTCCCCTTATCTGATTTTTCACTCAGACAAGGTAGTTCTGCGTACTAAACCTGGGTTCTTACCTAAGGTAGTCACTAACAGGAACATCAATCAAGAGATTGTTGTTCCATCCCTGTGTCCAAATCCTTCTTCAAAGAAGGAACGTCTTCTACACAATCTGGATGTAGTTCGTGCCCTCAAGTTCTACTTGCAGGCAACTAAAGATTTTCGCCAAACTTCTTCCCTGTTTGTCGTTTATTCTGGACAGAGGAGAGGTCAAAAAGCTTCTGCTACCTCTCTCTCTTTTTGGCTTCGTAGCATAATACGTTTAGCCTATGAGACTGCTGGACAGCAGCCTCCTGAAAGAATTACAGCCCACTCCACTAGAGCTGTGGCTTCCACTTGGGCCTTTAAGAATGAGGCCTCTGTTGAACAGATTTGCAAGGCTGCAACTTGGTCTTCGCTTCATACTTTTTCCAAATTTTACAAATTTGACACTTTTGCTTCTTCGGAGGCTATTTTTGGGAGAAAGGTTCTTCAGGCAGTGGTTCCTTCTGTATAATGAGCCTGCCTATCCCTCCCGTCATCCGTGTACTTTTGCTTTGGTATTGGTATCCCAGAAGTAATGATGACCCGTGGACTGATCACACATAACAGAAGAAAACATAATTTATGCTTACCTGATAAATTCCTTTCTTCTGTTGTGTGATCAGTCCACGGCCCGCCCTGTTTTAAGGCAGGTAAATATTTTTTAAATTATACTCCAGTCACCACTTCACCCTTGGTTACTCCTTTCTCGTTGATTCTTGGTCGAATGACTGGGACTGACGTAGAGGGGAGGAGCTATATGCAGCTCTGCTGGGTGAATCCTCTTGCATTTCCTGTTGGGGAGGAGTTATATCCCAGAAGTAATGATGACCCGTGGACTGATCACACAACAGAAGAAAGGAATTTATCAGGTAAGCATAAATTATGTTTTTTTGTGTGAATTTGACAAAAGCATTGGGTGTATGCAGTATTTAGAGGAAATGAAGGATATCCCTTGAAGATTCACTAGTCTCAGCCTGTCCAGCTGCAGATCATAGGGCAGAGTGTGGAAGGGATGAAGTAGCTGAGAGCGTCTCTCTTACCACGGATCTCATTTCCTGCCCAGCGAATGTAAATGAAGGTTTGGGAATTTAACAAGCGGCATGTGGCTGCACTATATACCTTTCTAGGCTGAGCACATGGAATTCATTAAGCCCATGCTGCTAGTTTATCCCATACTTATCTAAGAAGGCAGCTTGAATTTGGTCAACCTCATTAATTGCATAAAGGATTAGTAATATGATGCAGGGTGAGGATATTTATCAAATATCCTGGCTTTGGTATTTAATCACTTCTCTGAAATTGGAATAAAATTACTGTGGTTTGCAACACATAGGAAAACTGTTACTAGTGGTTAGTAAAACACTTTAAACTCTACAAGTTTCTTTCAGCATTTAGCCACCAATCAGCAAGCGCTACCCAGGTGCTGACCCAAAAATGGTCCTTCTCCTAAGCTTACATTCCTGATTTTCAAATAAAGATACCAAGAGAACAAATAAAAATTGATAGTAGGAGTAAATAAGAAAGTTGCTTAAAATTGCATTCTCTGTCTGAATCATGAAAGAAAAATGTTTGGGTTTAGTGTCCCTTTAACGATTAATATGTGTATAAATGTTTTTTATCACTAACATTTTACCAACTAATGATGCAGTTAATATTTATTGTATCTCCTTCCTTTATTTGGTATATTTCTTATTTAGTACATTGCAAGGGTGATTTACGTGTACTCCGTGCCCAACATATTAGAAATGACGCACGCCAAACCATCTGTGCACGTCCTGGTGCTGGAGGATAATAAATATCTCATAAAGTTTATATAAAGATCTTTTTGTGATTCACAATTCTTGTGACCTATATTTGTGGCAATCTCCTGGCCTCTCACTGTGTACTGTAAATTTGTTTATACTGTAAATGGAAGATTTGAAGAGGCGCTGCAAATGTATTTTGGGAACTGTTTCTGATCAACCTCTGATATATATTTATATACAGTTCTGATTTCCCTGATGTGTAGATTTTTTTTTATATTGGTTTTGCACAAACCGCAGTTTGTAAGACTTATCCTCACACTAATCTGTATAATTATGTGGTTGTAGAGGGTTTTGGTCTTGTTAGGGATGTTGTGCTAAAAAAAAATTATTTTGATTTTAGTGTATTAGAGAAGAGCAGCTCAACCACTTGACAAAGGTAAACTAAAGTCAAAATGAAACTTTAATGATTCAGATAGAGCAAATACATTCCAATTTACATTTATTATCAAATTGTACACAGTCTTTTTATATGTGCACTTTTTGTGACAGCAGCTACTACTAAGCATGTGCAAGAGTTACAGAGTCTGTGATTGGCTGATGGCTGTCACGTGACATGGTATAGGGGCAGTGAATTACAGTAAACTTTGAAATTTGTTAGACAAAAAATTCTAATTTAAAATTCATAGTTCTATTGTATTGTCTCATTAATAAATTATGCACTTGTAAATTATTAAATTCTAATTTAAAGGGACATTAAATACTGGTAATATAAAATGATAAATCATATATTTATATATAAAAACCTCTGCAATCTACTTTCATTTTTTATTTTGTCCCCTTTTCCTGTAAATCCATTCTGAAATGTGAGCGTTTCAGTTCCTGTTAGAAATGGAAGTGCAGAACACTGTTACATTCCGCACAGCCATTGGCTACACACTCGGTTACCTATTTATAAGTGTCCCTAATTGGCCACAGCAGAGAAGGTAACCTAAGTTACAATATGGCAGCTCCCATTGTTTTATAGACACTAAAACTTTACACTTATTTTGTCAATATTTTAACAGCTAATTAAACTATAAAAAATATATCTATATGTTCTTCTCAGACTAATCTTTCATTTGAATGCATCATTATATCTAGTATTTATTTAGTGTTTAATGTCCCTTTTAATGTTGCATGTTTTACTGATAGGACATTTATTGTAAACAACTAGGCGTGTAAGACAAATCAGGAACCCAATCATGAAAGAAACATTTTGGATCTCACTTCCTTTTAAAGTAATTTTTTTATACATGCATATTTTAATACCTACAAACAAAGCTAATTTTAAAAGCATTTATATCTGTCACTTTATTATTGGTTTGCAACAGTAGTTTAAAACCCTGATAATTAGACTTATTTGATCTAACTTAATTGTGTACAAGTAGGTCTAACTGTGAATGACATTGTGCACTACTCTAAGCAATCACTGTCTAGTATGTAGCTGGTTTAGGCAATTTGAAGAATTAAGGTAATATAGGTTATAAAATGTGCTTATTTGCCTCTCTGCGATACTTGAGATGATGTTTACATAAAAGCAAGGTAATTTACAGCAAAATCAAGTAAAATATATCATGAATGTGTATTACAAAACATTTTTTTGCAGCCTATAATTACATTTTTTTTCAATTACAATCCAAGTGTTGCCTAACACTTTAAAGACAGTCAGTTATTTCCCCCCCCCCCCATATTATTCATACAGGAGTTTGTAGGAACCTGAGCTCTCTCTTGCCTGCAATTCTGGAAATCATTAGCAGATTCTACTCAGGAAATGTGGGTGTTGAAGGTCATCAATACAAGTCCCCAGAAATTACTGGTGGGTTCTGTAATATTAAGCGGCAGAGATCCTAGGTATATACTCACTTACTTACATACATACATACATACATACATACATGAGACACAGCCTGTATATTATTACACTGCATTGCTTATCTGTCCAAAATATTATATGTTTTGTTTTAATTGGTAGAATGTCTAAAATATATTTACCAGCCCTGCATGTAATAAATACATGTAATGAATTAATGAAAATTACAGTGTAGCTCTTCATTTGAACACATTGGATGCCTTTAGATAAGACAGTCTGGTGTACACCATTTAACCAGATAGTTATACATTTCAAGTTTCTGTCCAGTAAAATATATTTAAAGGCACTTATTAAGTCAGATTTGAGGTTTGCTGTGGATGGGTAGCTAACAATGGTTTCAGGACAATGGGTATACTCAAAGGTCCAATATGGCAAAGTAAATAACAGGGACTTTAGGACCATGGGTTTGATATAAGGTCCAATGCGGACATATAAATGACTTTAGGACCATGGTTCTTATATAAGGTCTAATAGGAACATGTAACTGGCAGGGGAATCAAGACCATGGGTTTGACATAAGCTCCAATGCAGGCATATAACTGGCAGGTTTTTCAAGACTATGGGTTTGATATAAGATCCAATATGGACATATTAATGACTTTAGGACCATGGTTCTTATATAAGGTCTAATAGGAACATGTAACTGGCAGGGGAATCAAGACCATGGGTTTGACATAAGCTCCAATGCAGACATATAACTGGCAGGTTTTTCAAGACTATGGGTTTGATATAAGATCCAATATGGACATATTAATGACTTTAGGACCATGGTTCTTATATAAGGTCTAATAGGAACATGTAACTGGCAGGGGAATCAAGACCATGGGTTTGACATAAGCTCCAATGCAGACATATAACTGGCAGGTTTTTCAAGACTATGGGTTTGATATAAGATCCAATATGGACATATTAATGACTTTAGGACCATGGTTCTTATATAAGGTCTAATAGGAACATGTAACTGGCAGGGGAATCAAGACCATGGGTTTGACATAAGCTCCAATGCAGACATATAACTGGCAGGTTTTTCAAGACTATGGGTTTGATATAAGATCCAATATGGACATATTAATGACTTTAGGACCATGGTTCTTATATAAGGTCTAATAGGAACATGTAACTGGCAGGTTCTTTAAGACTATGGGGCCGATTTATTAAGATGCGGACGGACATCGCTAAATGCAGACAGCATACGCTGTCGGCATTTAACATTGCACAAGCCTTTCTAGTGAAATTCTTGTGCAATACCGCCCCCTGCAGATTTGCGGCTACTCGGCCGCTAGCAGGGGTGTCAGTCATCCCGATCGTATATGATCTGGATGATTGCTGTCCAAAATATTATATGTTTTGTTTTAATTGGTAGAATGTCTAAAATATATTTACCAGCCCTGCATGTAATAAATACATGTAATGAATTAATGAAAATTACAGTGTAGCTCTTCATTTGAACACATTGGATGCCTTTAGATAAGACAGTCTGGTGTACACCATTTAACCAGATAGTTATACATTTCAAGTTTCTGTCCAGTAAAATATATTTAAAGGCACTTATTAAGTCAGATTTGAGGTTTGCTGTGGATGGGTAGCTAACAATGGTTTCAGGACAATGGGTATACTCAAAGGTCCAATATGGCAAAGTAAATAACAGGGACTTTAGGACCATGGGTTTGATATAAGGTCCAATGCGGACATATAAATGACTTTAGGACCATGGTTCTTATATAAGGTCTAATAGGAACATGTAACTGGCAGGGGAATCAAGACCATGGGTTTGACATAAGCTCCAATGCAGGCATATAACTGGCAGGTTTTTCAAGACTATGGGTTTGATATAAGATCCAATATGGACATATTAATGACTTTAGGACCATGGTTCTTATATAAGGTCTAATAGGAACATGTAACTGGCAGGGGAATCAAGACCATGGGTTTGACATAAGCTCCAATGCAGACATATAACTGGCAGGTTTTTCAAGACTATGGGTTTGATATAAGATCCAATATGGACATATTAATGACTTTAGGACCATGGTTCTTATATAAGGTCTAATAGGAACATGTAACTGGCAGGGGAATCAAGACCATGGGTTTGACATAAGCTCCAATGCAGACATATAACTGGCAGGTTTTTCAAGACTATGGGTTTGATATAAGATCCAATATGGACATATTAATGACTTTAGGACCATGGTTCTTATATAAGGTCTAATAGGAACATGTAACTGGCAGGGGAATCAAGACCATGGGTTTGACATAAGCTCCAATGCAGACATATAACTGGCAGGTTTTTCAAGACTATGGGTTTGATATAAGATCCAATATGGACATATTAATGACTTTAGGACCATGGTTCTTATATAAGGTCTAATAGGAACATGTAACTGGCAGGTTCTTTAAGACTATGGGGCCGATTTATTAAGATGCGGACGGACATCGCTAAATGCAGACAGCATACGCTGTCGGCATTTAACATTGCACAAGCCTTTCTAGTGAAATTCTTGTGCAATACCGCCCCCTGCAGATTTGCGGCTACTCGGCCGCTAGCAGGGGTGTCAGTCATCCCGATCGTATATGATCTGGATGATTGCTGTCAGCCGCCTCAGAGGTGGGGAATAAGTTAAGGAGCAGTTTAACTTGCGTTTCCGGCGAGCCTGATGGCCCGCGCAGAAACTGCTGCATTTGCAGCATAATAAATCGGCCCCTATGGGTTTGATATTAGGTCCAATATGGACATATAACTGACGTTTGCCTATCACAAATTCACAGCACCTGCAGATTTATTTATTTTTTAGACTGGATTGAACCAATCAGTATTAGCCTTCAGCGCTAAACACAAGTAAGGAATCCTTCTAATAATTTGAAATCCTTTTGCAGACCAAATGCAGAGCTCTGTGAAAAAAAGTAATCGATGGGATAATTCTGTCCCTTTTAATTTGGAGCCTGAAATTCAATTTGCTTGAAAGATATTTATTACCAAAAAGCAAATCTGCTGACATTACATATGATGCAACCGAATGTTTTATTTGCTTATTATGACATAAGGTTTGGCAGCAAAACTGTATAGTATTATGCACAGTCACGCAAATAAAAATATGAATTTTAGCTGGCCTTGAGATTTAGGGAAATTGTTTTAATCATTAATTATAAACAAATGTTTTCTGAATCTTTTGTATATGTATAACATTTTGCTTGTAGGTGCTGGGATTATTCTTTTTTTTTTTTTTTTTTCCTTCGCTCTTTTCCACGAGCAAATGGGTCAGAAAGTTGCCTTTTCCTCATTTGCTGCTTGGTTAACCACTGCAATTTAATCCGTCTTTCTGGCCTTTGTGGAGACACAGAGGGAATGTTAGAGCCTAATATTACAAGCTCAGAAAACCCTCGGATTGGGAACAAGTATTTCTGCTTAGTAACAGCTTACAGCTTAACCCATAGTGTTTCTGTGCAGACTGATGTGATTTTTAGATAGCCTTTAAAACCTGTCCTCAGACCTCCCTAACAGGACCGATTTTCAGGATTACCTTGAGTGAGAGCAGGTCAAATAACTATGTTTATTAATCAGCTTATTATTTCACCTGTGCTCTTGTTCAGAAATCTTGAAAACCAGTACCTTAGAGCAGTGTTTCTCAACCGCGGTCCTCAAGTATTCCTAACAGGTCAGATTTTTATTATAGCTAACTAGCTAACTAGAGCTAACTAGAGCACAGGTGAAATAATCAGCTGATGGGTGAGAGCAGGTAAGTTACCATGGCTACTGATCAGCTGATTACTTCACCTGTACTCTAGTTCAGCTATAATAAAAACCTGACCTGTTGGGGGTATTTAAGGACCGTGGTTGAGAAACACTGCCTTAGAGTAATGATTTTTACTGCACAAGCAACTCAGCTAAATTATTTTCTCCTATGCATTTGGTTTGTTCATCTTTTGTTTTTGGATAAACTGAAAAGAAAACTGTCAATTTTACATTCGTCTGAAATGAAAGCACATGCCTAAATAGTATAGCATTTATCAAAAAATACAAAACAAAAATTTCGGGTATAGTACATTTTTTAAATGCAGAGATGGAGAAAAATATGGCAGAATTTTAAAGGGACGTTCATTGCTGAGAATGTTGATCATGCCATGTAATTTTTTTTACATTTCTTTTTTTAAAGAATCAAACAAAATCTTTTAAAACTTGGCAGAGAGTGCATGTTTGTGTTGTAGGACAGAAGGTTATTGGCAAACGTGCACAGCTCCTGTCACTCTGTTGGTACATAGTAACACCCCTACAAACATAAAAACAACAAAAACAAAAATAATAAAAAAAAATAATAATCATCATTTTAAGTACATAGATGGAGGAACACTCAACACATCACATATTATTATAATGATTATTAGGAACAAATAGTAAACATTTAGAAACCATTGATTATTAAATGCCAAGTTTTTTTTTACCCATTTAATTGATAATGATGATGATACTAAAGTATTTATTATTATTATTAATAATAATAACAATCATAGTTTGTTTATAGTGACACACATTAATAACAAAACAATAATATCTAGTGTGTATGTATTGCTATAGGGGGGACGAAAGGGTTAAATATTTTTTTCAGCTGTGGGTTTTATTGTAAAGCAAGCAGACTGTACAATCCGGCTTTAGACCAGAATGCAGTGTTCCTGTGAAGCTGTGGATCTGCACAGAGAGCTTATTGTTACAGCGAGCGGCCCCAGCAGGGTATTGGATGGTGGGAGCAAGTTTAATCTGGCCCTTTCACCTCCTCGTGTGGCAGGATTTATATATGAGTTTGCCCTAAGCTTCCTCTGTGTTTGCAGTGAGTGACTCAGTTGTTATTTGGTCATCTACATCTGAAACTCTATATGTTAGAAAAGGAAATAATATTGATGTTCTAGGATTCCAAATCGCATGTCTAAAATCTACTTTTAGGCAAAACCATTGCAAAAAAAAGTAAATGTATAAGAGGGACAATCAGTAAATACCTTGTAATTACAATACATTTCAGTTGTCTTGCTAGTAAATAACAAATCAACCAAGTTACATTTTGCTTAGCGCCGTTAGGACGTTCCATGCCTTCCTATCAGCGCTGGGCTTTAACGTCATTAGGGCGGCATGGAACGTCCTACCTTATAAATAGTGTATAAAAACAACAAGTGAGGGGGGGAAGAGGGGAAACGCCTCCACCCCACCTCTCCCTTTTTTTTTGTCTGTCAATCTTGTATGGTCCTGTTTCGTCCAGTTGTAGTTGGGTTTGTGATGCTGGTGATCTTGGCTATAGGCAAACCCAAAATTCTTGAATATTCTGTGTTGACCACTGTTTTATCAGAATTTGTTATTAGAGGCATAGCCAATACTACCTCTCTATACTTTTAAGCTATGTATTTGCATGAAAGTGTAAGAATGCTAATTCTTTTTTCTGATTTTGTATTTAATATATCTTTCCTAATAAAAAAAAAAAAATGTAAATCTTCTAGTCTGTATAGTGTGTACTGACCTGAAGCGCATGATAGCGCTGTGAAAAAGCCAGTAACTTCACTGACCTGTGAGGGTTCACCACTTCTGTCTCACAGTGCAAGAATAAAACGTACCAGGAGATGCTTAATTACCTAAATATGTATAGCTTAGAGGAGAGAAGGGAAAAAGGTGATATGACAGCAACTTTCAAGTATAGTAAAGGGCTTAGTAAAGCTGAGACTGTATTTTACATAAAAAGAAAAATTCAAGAACAAGAGGTCATGATCTCAAGCTGTTTAGGAGTAATTTGAGGAAGCACTTCTTTACAGAAAGGGTGATTGATTCATGGAATAAACTTCCACAAGAGGTGATAATGACAAACACTGTGGGGGACTCTTAAGGTAGACTGTCCCTTTAAGAATGACTGATAAGCATAAGGCTATTCTACAAACTATATGGGTTTCCAGCGATGACGTGGTGCTAGGTGACATCACAAGCAAGGGAGCTTAGAGAAAACGTTTGCATGTGCAAAGGGATCTGCTGCACAATAATGGACTTTGCGCATGCAAACGTTTAAGCTCCCTTGTGTATTACATGGTCAACCCTCTGCAACCCATTGGCTATTTATTACTAAATAGGGCTAATAAATAGCCAATCGGCTGCAGAGGGTTGAGCATGTGTGTAGGGAAACTCAAGTAGCCCTGAATTCACGGAAACAAACAGTGATTAGATACCCCACTATGCATAAGCCTCACTATGAATAAATACAAAATACCCCCACTTTTTGCCAATACCGTCGCCAGTCGGGAAATAGTAGTTAGTAGGCACAATGATTGAACGTCAGGTCTGTTATGTTTTTTTATATACATATATATATATATATATCTATATATATATATATATATATATATATATATATATATATATACAGTGAGGCCCCGGTTTACGCACGACTCGGTATACGAAATTTCGGTTTACGAAATCGAAATTTGAAGAAAAATTGACTCGGTTTACAAATTTTTTTCGCAATACGAAACAAAATGCCGGTTTGCCCCCCTCGGTTTACGAATATTTTTCGCAATACGAAACCAGTGGCCCCTGTGCCCCCTGCATACTCAAGTATGATTGAATTAATGAAGTTTGGGTACCAGTGTGGAGGTGTTGGAGAGGTTTTGGAGCCATTTTGCAGCAAGTTGTTGAGCCTTTTGGAGTCATTTGCAGCAAGTTGTTAAGCCTTTTGGAGCCATTTGCAGCAAGTTGTGGAGCCTTTTGGAGACATTGGAGCCATTTGCAGCAAGTTGTTAAGCCTTTTGGAGCCTTTTGGAGCATTTTTTGGACACTTTATTTGAATTTTTTCGGACCTCCGGAACGCATTAATTGATTTTCAATGCATTCCTATGGGAAACCGTGTTTCGGTTTACGAATTTTTCGCAATACGAAACGACCCGGAGAACGAATTAAATTCGTAAACCGAGGCCTCACTGTATATATATATATATATATATATATATATATATATATATATATATATATATATAGTATGATTTTTCGTGTGCTCTAGAGAATGTAGACCATTTCTTTTCATTTCATACGCTATGTATGAAGTGAAAAGAAATGGGCTACATTCTCTAGAGCACACAAAAAATCATATTATATATATAAAAACATGGCAGCCTCCACAGCAATACGTGTGTGTGGAGGCTGCCATGTTGCCAAGTGTCTGAGCTTGCTCTGAAAAGTCCCAGCTTTTCCAGCACGCTGGAAGCGCTGGGACTTACGTCAGCAGAGCGCTCAAAAAACGCCAGGCATCTCACTTGCAAGTGTGAAGAAAACGCTCCAAGCAAGTTCCAGTTCTCTTGGAGCGCTGCCCAAACGCGGCCTATGTTTTAGCATTATATTGTAATATATCAGCATCATGGGAAATGTAGTTCCAAAACCTCTGGAGGGCCAAGTTTGAGGATACCTGGACTCTAGTTCATATATATGGAGCTATTGATCACATGCTGATCACGCTGTGTGAGTTATTTGTTTATGCCGCTGGTCACCTAGTGAAGAGCACAAGTAAAACCTATTGGATTTCTTCTCACAAATGTAACCAATAAAATATCTGGCAAATAGATGCTCTGTGCTTTTTTGTGTGACTTTCTCATTTTCTGACTGTGATTTCCTTGTATATGAGATGCCTTAGGCTGTGGCTTTATTTGCTTTAGGATAGATCTGCCTCTGCTATGATGGTGAAACCCCAGGGATTATTGTGACCGTCTTTTGCTGGAACTACTGTGGCTAAAATAAAATTGTGAATTTGTACATTTGCAAAAGACACCTAGCGTTTTATGCATGGATTAGATTTAAACATTTCTCTCGTTCATATGATAGACTATTTTTGCATTCAAAAGTGAGAGACAGCAGGCAGACCTCCAAATTTGTGACAGTCACATATCCAGAAAGGTTGGGTGTATTTTTATAATACAAATACAGTTACAACATGCTTCAATCAACTATTCAAATGCACTTATGCACATTTAATTTATAACTATTATGTCCCTTTAAAGGGACAGTCAACACCAAAATTGTTATTGTTAAAGAAGATAGATGACGCCTTTACTACCCATTCCCAAGCTTTGCGCAACCAACATTGTTATATTATTATACTTTATAGCATTTAAACCTCTAAATTTCTGTCTGTTTCTAAGCCACTACAGACAGCCTCTTATCACGTGCTTTTTTATTTGCTTTTCACAACAGGAGACTGCTAGTTCATGTGGGCCATATAGATAACATTGTGCTCACGCCCGTGGGTTGTGCAGAACACAGCACTAATTGGCTAAAATGCAAGTCAATAGATAATAAATAAAAAGTTATGTGATCAGGGGGCTGTCTGCAGAGGCTTAGATACAAGGTAATCACAGAGGTAAAGAGTTTATTAATAGAACTGTGTTGGTTGTGCAAAACTGGGGAATGGGTAATAAAGGGATTATCTATCTTTTTAAACAATACATTTTTTTTAGTTGGCTGTCCTTTTAAGTAAGTGCTACTCTCGACTATTCAAATGCACTCATGCACATTTCATTTGTAACTATTATGTCCCTTTAAGTATGTGCTTAATCTCGTTGCAGGGGTTAAACAGTTATTAAAGGGACACTAAACCCAAATGTTTTCTGTCATGATTCAGATAGAGCAGTAATTTAAAGCAACTTTCTAATTTACTCCTATTATCACTTTTTCTTCGTTCTCTTGCTATCTTTATTTGAAAAAGCAGAAATGTAAAGCTTAGGAGCCGGCCCATTTTAGGTTCAGCACCTGGGTTGCGCTTGCTGATTGGATAGCTAAATGTAGCCAGCAATCAGCAAGCGCTGTCCAGGGTTCTGAACTAAAAATGGGCCAACTCCAAAGCTTTCATTCCTGCTTTTTCAAATAAAAGATACCAAGAGAACGAAGACAATTTGATAATTGGAGTAAATTAGAAAGTTGCTTAAAATTGCTGCTCTACCTGAATCATTAAAGAAAACATTTGGGTTTAGTATCCCGTTAACAAACATTAATTTACTAAAATGCACTAAAGAGTAAACTATTTTATTACTACACTATAACATCCGTTTAAATGTCCCTTTAACAACACTGCAACAATTAGAATACAAGTTTAGACCATTTATGCTTGAACTTCATAAAGGAGACATATTTTGTAGATCCGGTTCCTTCCTTTCTGTTCTCCCTTGGTGGAGCCACGGCAGCTGGAAGCCACTTTGTTTTGTGTTGGTGGAGCTGCAGGATATATCTCCTAAGGAGGAAAAATCCACACCCCAAGAATAAAAAGGTTTCCTCTTCTGAGTTTATTTTTAGCAAGTCTCAAATCTACTGGACAATAGTCCTCTGTGGTCTCTGATTAGCATCTCGGCACAGGTTTATTTTAAGTAGCATTCATATAAACAGGGCAGCAACACAACGTAAAGTAGCCAAGACAATGTGCACGGACAGATAAACGGACATACACGAGAATAACAATCAATACATACATAATGCATAGACCATGCAAAAACACTTAAGTTTGAATTTCAGGTGAGAAGTATTTTTGTTTTCTGACAAATTTCAAGTTAGTTCCATTTTCCTTCCCACTGCATCATGTGACAGTAATCCGCCAATCACAAAATGCAGATATGTATATTCTATAAATTCTTGCACATGCTCAGTAGGAGCTGGTGCCTCAGAAAGTGTGCATATAAAAAAAGATTGTACACATTTAGATAATGGAAGTGAATTGGAATTTTTTTACAATTGTGTGCTCTATTCGAATCATGAAAGTTTCATTTTGACTTTAGTGTCCCTTTAATGCTATTAAAGGATATACTGCCAGCAAATTGCTCAGGTTACACGTGTTTATATAGGACTATCTCTTTTTATATGTAGGTAATAAAACATAATGCAGTGTGATCCCGTATAAACGCAAAACTTAATTTCCAATGAAAGTCCAGATTACGGGATAGATTTATCAAATGGCGGGCGGCCATGATTCACTGTATCGTATCATGTCCGCCCAACATCGCTAAATGCCGACAGCATTCGCTGTCTCCATTTATCAGTGCACAAGCATATCTTGTGAAATACTTGTGCAATGCCTCCCCCTGCTTATTCACGGACAATCGGCCACTAGCAGGGGGTGTCAGTCATCCCGATCGTATCTCAGAGGTGGTGGACTGGTTAATGAGCAGCGGTCTTAAGACCGCTGCTTCTTAAATTCTGTTTCTGGCGGAAGGCTCGCACGGAAAAAAAAGCAGCATACGCTGCTTAGTAAATCTACCCTTATAAGTGGAGTGCTATTTAGCGCTCTCGTTATAGAGTGTTAACTGTGCTAGAAGTAAACTTTTTGTGTGCGTTAGTTGTGCGCGTATTATAAGTTGACAGTAAATTGTTTTCGATTGCGTGCTAACCCGACGCATGTAAAAAGCAGAACTTAGAATATTGTGTGCGCAAATAATGTATTCTCTTCATCTAGTGATCTTGCAAATGCATAAACTTCTTGCAGAACTACTGCCATATAGGTCTCCAGATACATGCACGCTCCTGAGCTAAGATCCCTGCTTTTCAACAAAAGATAACAAGAGAGCAAATAAAATTTGCTAATAGAAGTAAATGCAAAAGTTTTTTAAAATGACTTGCTCTATCTGAATCGTGAAAGAAAATTGTGGGTTTCATGTCTGTTTAACCGCTTCTTAGCGGCCAAGATATGTTTTGATAATCACTTTTAATTGGTTTAATGTGTTACAATGCATTTTATATCGTCCCTTTTACCATTTGACTGCAAGGCATTGCAGCATTTTTTTTATTTTTTTTACAGGCGAAGGGTTACTTTTGGTTCTGCATTGAACTGCACTATTTGACTGGCTGGCATGTAAGCTTTGTATACAGAGACTATTTAGGGCTAGATTTATTAAAGCTGAGGCGTACAGGGGTGCGTATACGCGCCCCTGTACGCCTCAGCTCGCCTGTGGCAGGGCGAAAATACCCGCAGGTATTCGGCATTGCACACGAGTGCACTTTTGCGCTCGTGTGCAATCCCGCCCCCTGCCCGCGCACAGCCAATCACGCGCGGGCAGGAGCTGTCAATCTCCTCGGTCTGACTAGACCGAGGAGATTGAATTTCGCCAGATTATAGGTGGCGAAGAGGCTCAGGAAGCAGCGGTCTGGTGACGCTGCTTGATAAATGACGGCGAGCAAGTTCTTTAGAGAACTTGCTGCCGTAGAGGCTTAATAAATCTAGCCCTTAGGGTATAAGGGAGATGTCAGACCAGTTTTAAATCCTGAGACGTATTCACTTTGACAGCTGCTTGTGAGCTGCTTAATTTCACAAGTTTTAAAGTCAAACCTGAATTATATGGGGATTTGACATTTTACATTCCAGTTTGATCTGATAATCTTTGATAAACTCACGCCGCGCAGCAATGACAATTGCTTTTAACAATGACTGATTGTGACAGTGTCATTGTAATCACACACACACAAAAAAAAAACTTTTAAAACTTGATGCCAGAGAAGTGTTTTTTCTGTAAAGGATCATTAACCAGGGGTCAACAAATCTGTTTAAAATTTAGAAGCCGGTAAAAATATTCCGGAGCTAAACAATGGTATTTGTATATTGCTATATAGATAATAACCCAATGCTAGATAAAGTGTTTGTATTGCACAGAGAGATAAGCCTGAAAATAAATAAAATGTACTTCTATTTTCAGATTTGCTTAGTTTTCTTTGTATCTTTTGTTGAATAGTAAACCTAGGAAGGCTGATAGGGTTATTTGTAACAATGTTTATAGTAATTTTATATATAGTTGCAAATATTGCTGCCAGATGGCTAAAGATACAAGTATGCTGCTGAGCTCACCAAGGATAGTAAGAAAACTAAGCAAAATTGATTAAAGGGACACTAAACCCAAATTTGTTCTTTCATGATTCAGATAGAGCATGATATTTTAAGCAACTTTCTAATTTTCTCCTATTATCATTTTTTCTTTGTTCTCATGCTATCTTGATTTGAAAAAGCAGTACTGTAAGCTTTAGAGCCAGCCTTTTTTTTTGTTCAGCACCTGGGTAGCACTTGCTGATTTGTGGCTAAATGTAGCAAGCCAATCAGCAAGCGCTACCCAGGTGCTGAACTAAAAATGGGCCGGCTCCTAACCTTTCATTACTGCTTATTCAAATCAAGATAACATGAGAGCAAAGAAAAATTGATAATAGGAGTAAATTAGAAAGTTGCTTAAAATTGCATTCTCTATCTGAATCATGAAAGGAAAAAAATGGGGTTAGTATCCCTTTAATAGAAGTAAAGTGGAAAGTTGTATAAGATTTTATGCTCTATTCAGTTCATAGAAGTTTAATTTTGACTTTACTTTCCCTTTAAAGTGAATGTAAATTTTGATGCTAAAGTGCCCGGTTTTTAAAAATTCGATTAAAAACAGGGGCACTTTAATTCATCAAAATTTACATTTCACTCGTGTTGCAAAAAAAACCCCTTACCTTTTAATCTTGACAGCCGCTCCAGCTTCCTCCGCCCGTCGCAAAGCCTCTTTCTGGGTCTAAAATGAGGAATCCAGCTTCCTCCAATCACGGCTTCGAATGAGACACTGATTCCCCCGGGGGGGAGCCGTGATTGGAGGATGACCTGGCCATCATTTCTGACGTCAGAAATGGCTTGCAACGAACAGGGGAAGCTGGAGTGGCTGTCAAGTTTAAAAGGTAAGTATTTTTTCACGAGTGAAATGTAAATTTTGATGAATTAAAGTGAGTCTGTTTTTAATCAAATTTTTAAAAACCGGGCACTTTAGCATCAAAATTTACATTCACTTTAAGGCCAACTTGAAATGAGTTTGTGTGTATATATATATATATATATATATGTGTGTGTATGTGTGTATATATATATATATATATATATATATATATATATATATATATATATATATATATATGTGTATATCTACACTTCGCACACATTTATCCCCTGAATGAATCCTACAAACAGCTCCAGCAGGATGTCATTTTAATAGCTATGCGCCTTTCACTCCTTTTGATAACTGCTCTGGGCCCTGAGACAGGATATCTACTTTCCAAACAAAACAGAAAGGAAAGCAAATCGTTTCACGTGCACCTCGTTAAGGGTCTCAGGCACAGTTATGGGCATGTTATTACTTTATAAATTTGAAGAACTTTTAATGGAATAATTAAGTCACTCTGTTATTTTTGTATAACAAGTCTTGGAAGAGAGAGAGCATAAAGTGCCATGTGCTTTTAACTTTATTTTTTATAAGAAATAATTACAGGTCTGCCATTTACAGAAACCAATGGGAGAACCTCTGTTTCTCGTGGAGAGTGCAGAGTGAGTGGGTCATATGAATAGCCACACCCACACCACGCCCCTCAAACATTTGTCCTGGAAATAGTTAGGAAAAGGTGGCATCCATAACTGAAGCACTTAACATGCAGCCCTCTTCAGCAGTGAATGGGTTAAACTCATCAGTATAGCACAGACAGGTAGATAAATGTATACTATCTCTATATTAAAACATACTTTTAATTACACTGAACAAATGAAATGGGGTTCATTCTCTTATGTTTAAGAGTCTCCCCTGTATCATAATTTATGTGTTTAATGTTATTGTGGTACCAGATTGCAGCAATCAGTGGATACCCAGTGCATCACACGAGAAGGATGTGGGTATGGGAATAATAAATTGTTACAATAAACACATTAAGGTACATCCCACACAGTGGTGTATTTAGGTTTTGTGCTGCCCTAGGCATAAGCAAATATGCTACTCCAGAACTCCCTACCCACAACAAATATTAGCTCGTGTTTGACTCCTGTATTTCTCACAACCAGAGGTCATTGATGCATGGAGGGGTCATGCACCCCCACTAGACCTGCAGGGGCATCGACTTGTAATAAAATGAATAACAAAACTTATGGCGCACATAGTAGTAGGAAAGTATCATATCTTAAAACTACCCTTTATATTGTGCCACGTCCCCTAAATCCTCCTCTCCTACACTGTACTAAGGCAACTTAAAGGGACAGAATACTATAAAATTGTGTTTTCCCTTAATATATTTCTAATGACTTGTTATACCAGCTGCAGAGTATAACATGTATGAGAAATTGCATTTTAAGGTTTATTTGTGTATATGAAATTGCTGGTTTTGTTTTATGAAACCAGAGCCTATTGAAATGGGTGTAGCTTGCAGGTAAAATGAGATCTCATTATGTTATCACCTTGTGTTCACACACTTGCTTCCTTTTCTTATATTTGTCTGTAAACCCAAGCTAAATAATTATAGAGAACTATGGAAAATTATTATTGTATTCGTTTTTTCTTCTATACCCCAACTGAGTGTAATTTATTCTGCTGTTTACATTGCCTTTTAATAGCCTGGACTTAAGACCAGAAATTTCAGTATAGGTGGGGATACCACCGGCTAAATCGGCTATTTCAAATGCCGAAATAAATCCATTAAATACACTACATCAAGTAAAATGGATCATTGGGAACACATTAAAGGGGAGAAAATTGTGGTTAAACTGTCCCTTTAAAATCTGAACTGTCCATGGTATGTGTGGGACCAGGGTTATGAACCTATTCACTGCATCTCTACATAGTATCTGTTGCTCAAAAACATTCACACACACTGGCTCGCCTCGAAGTCTGGCTACAGCCCACCCGTGTGTCACTGTCATATTGTGTGTGCGCAGGGTTCATTTCCGTCAGTGACCTGGCTCTGTCTTGTTGTTAAACCTCCTGTAAAAGTGTTTGTATGTTGATGGACGTCACACCCACAGGCTTGGCCAGCTCCTGGTATATATAGAACAATGCTGGGCACATTCCTGTTTCATTGCATTAAATTTATCTCTCACTGATCTCACACATGATCTTAGTGCGAAGAGAAGAACAGCAAATTAACTGTTAAACACTGAATAACAATGGATTAACCCCTTTATGATTATGAAGTTAAAAACAAACAGCAGAGAGCTGGTAACCTATAGGAAAGGAAAAACTTCACAGCTGAGGTGTCAAATAGCGCAGGGTGCAATTAATTTAATCTAAATGATCTGTTTTACATGCTGGAGTGAATAAAATTGTTTATAAATGGCTCCTTTAGTTTTATTTTAACATTTAAAATACCTTTGTTTGCTTGTTGAAACAAACACCTATTCTGAAAATATGAATACTTTAGTATTCTCCATAGAAAAGCTATTTGAACAAGAGGCAGCAAGCAGCAATCAAGTTCCCAGTGAGGTTGAAGGGACCGGTAAAAACATTTTACTTTTCAATTGCTCTCTCAAAGTATTGGCTGTTGTGTACAGACAGAGAAAAGATAAGGATTATCTTTTAAAAGATAAGCGATAGATAAGATTAGGGGGTCTACTATTTCTGTAATCTCAACCTATTTATATGGGCATGTTCTTGAGATCAATGGATTGAGGCTTCAATTAACAAAAAAAGCAACAACTATTATACAAAAATAAACCTAAACGAGAAACTAACTTCTCATGCATTTTATAAAACTTATTGGAAACACACTAAAAAACTATTTTACAGTAGAACATCACTGCCAAAGAGGTTATACATAGGTTTGCCTCGTACAGTACTTACGCCATCCTTCACCAGTCTGAGAAATATAGGAGTATCAGTACCACTAAATACAGTAGGATTTCATAATTAACTAGTTTAAAATAAAAAGACAATGCAATAGCACTTACTCTTAATTTCAAATAAGCAGTAGATTTCTCCAACATAGGTGTGTCCGGTCCACGGCGTCATCCTTACTTGTGGGATATTCTCCTCCCCAACAGGAAATGGCAAAGAGCCCAGCAAAGCTGGCCATATAGTCCCTCCCAGGCTCCGCCTACCCCAGTCATTCTCTTTGCCGTTGCACAGGCAACATCTCCACGGAGATGGCTAAGAGTTTTTTTGGTGTTTAAATGTAGTTTTATTCTTCAATCAAGAGTTTGTTATTTTAAAATAGTGCTGGTATGTACTATTTACTCTGAAACAGAAAAGAGATGAAGATTTCTGTTTGTAAGAGGAAAATGATTTTAGCAACCGTTACTAAAATCGATGGCTGTTTCCACACAGGACTGTTGAGATGAATTAACTTCAGTTGGGGGAAACAGTGAGCAGACTTTTGCTGCTTGAGGTATGACACATTTCTAACAAGACTTGGTAATGCTGGAAGCTGTCATTTTCCCTATGGGAACCGGTAAGCCATTTTCTTAGTTTAGTATAAGAATAAAGGGCTTCATTAGGGCTTAAAAAACTGGTAGACATTTTTCTGGGCTAAAACGATTACTTTACTAAGCATATTTGGCAGATTATAACTATTAATAGTTATTATAATCTTGGGGATTGTTTTAAAAAAACGGCAGGCACTGTATTGGACACCTTTTTCACTGGGGGCCTTTTCTAGTCATAGGCAGAGCCTCATTTTCGCGCCACTAATGCACAGTTGTTTTTGGAAAGCAAGGCATGCAGATGCATGTGTGAGGAGCTAAGAACCACTGAAAAAGCTTATAGAAGGCATCATTTGGTATCGTATTCCCCTCTGGGCTTGGTTGGGTCTCAGCAAAGCAGATACCTGGGACTGTATAGGGGTTAAATGTAAAAACGGCTCCGGTTCCGTTATTTTAAGGGTTAAAGCTTTCAAATTTGGTGTGCAATACTTTTAAGGCTTTAAGACACTGTGGTGAAATTTTGGTGAATTTTGAACAATTCCTTCATACTTTTTCACATATTCAGTAATAAAGTGTGTCCAGTTTAAAATTTAAAGTGACAGTAACGGTTTTATTGTAAAACGTTTTTTGTGCTTTGTTGACAAGTTTAAGCCTGTTTAACATGTCTGAACTATCAGATAACGATGTTCTATAGGTATGAAAGCCAAGGTTTCTCCCCATTTATATATATATATGTGATAATTGTGTCATAGTGTCCAAACAAAGTAGGGACAATGATGCCACAGATAATGATATTGCCCATGATGATTCCTCAAATGAGGGGAGTAAGCATGGTACTGCATCACCCCCTTCTGTGTCTACACCAGTTTTGCCCACACAAGAGGCCCCTAGTACATCTAGTGCGCCAATTCTTATTACCATGCAACAATTAACGGCTGTAATGGATAATTCTATTGCAAACATTTTATCCAAAATGCCTACTTATCAGAGAAAGCGCGATTGCTCTGTTTTAAACACTGAAGAGCAAGAGGACGCTGATGATAACTGTTCTGACATGCCCTCACACCAATCTGAAGGGGCCAGGAGGGAGGTTTTGTCTGAGGGAGAAATTTCAGATTCAGGGAAAATTTCTCAACAAGCTGAACCTGATGTTGTAACATTTAAATTTAAATTAGAACATCTCCACGCACTACTTAAGGAGGTATTATCTACTCTGGATGATTGTGACAATTTGGTCATTCCAAAGAAATTATGTAAGATGGACATCCTAGAGGTTCCGGTGTCCCCTGATGCTTTTCCTATACCCAAGCGGGTGGCGGACATAGTAAATAAGGAGTGGGAAAGGCCCGGCATACCTTTTGTTCCTCCCCCTATATTTAAGAAATTATTTCCTATAGTCGACCCCAGAAAGGACTTATGGCAGACAGTCCCCAAGGTCGAGGGGGCGGTTTCTACTCTAAACAAACGCACTACTATTCCTATAGAAGATAGTTGTGTTTTCAAGATCCTATGGATAAAAAGTTAGAGGGTTTGCTTAAAAATATGTTTGTTCAGCAAGGTTACCTTCTACAACCAATTTCATGCATTGTTCCTGTCACTACAGCTGCGTGTTTCTGGTTCGAAGAACTAGAAAAGTCGCTCAATAAAGAATCTTCGTATGAGGAGGTTATGGACAGAGTTCAAGCACTTAATTTGGCTAACTCTTTTATTTTAGATGCCGCTTTGCAATTAGCTAGATTAGCGGCAAATAATTCAGGGTTTGCTATCATGGCGCGCAGAGCGCTTTGGCTAAAGTCTTGGTCAGCGGATGTGTCCTCCAAGACCAAATTGCTTAACATCTCTTTCAAGGGTAAAACACTGTTTGGCCCTGACTTGAAAGAGATTATTTCAGACATCACTGGGGGAAAGGGCCACGCCCTTCCTCAGGATAGGTCTTTTAAGGCTAAAAATAAGCCAAATTTTCGTCCCTTTCGCAGAAACGGACCAGCCTCAAATTCTACATCCTCTAAGTAAGAGGGTAATACTTCTTAAACCAAGCCAGCCTGGAGACCGATGCAAGGCTGGAACAAGGGTAAGCAGGCCAAGAAACCTGCCACTGCTACCAAAACAGCATGAAGTGTTGGCCCCCGATCCGGGACCGGATCTGGTGGGGGGCGGACTTTCTCTCTTTGCTCAGGCTTGGGCAAGAGATATTCAGGATCCTTGGGCGCTAGAAATAGTTTCTCAAGGTTATCTCCTGGAATTCAGGGAACTACCCCCAAGGGGAAGGTTCCACAGGTCTCAATTATCTTCAAACCAAATAAAAGGACAGGCATTCTTACATTGTGTAGAAGACCTGTCAAGAATGGGAGTGATTCATCCTGTTCCATTAGGAGAACAAGGGATGGGGTTTTTACTCCAACCTGTTCATAGTTCCCAAAAAAGAGGGAACATTCAGACCAATTTTAGATCTCAAGATTCTAAACAAGTTTCTAAGGGTTTCATCGTTCAAAATGGAAACCATTCGAACGATCCTTCCTACCATCCAGGAAGGTCAATTCATGACCACGGTGGATTTAAAGGATGCGTACCTACATATTCCTATCCACAAGGAACATCTTCGGTTCCTAAGGTTCGCCTTTCTGGACAAGCATTACCAGTTTGTGGCACTTCCATTCGGATTAGCCACTGCTCCAAGGATCTTCACAAGGGTACTAGGGTCCCTTCTAGCGGTGCTAAGACCAAGGGGCATTGCAGTAGTACCTTACTTGGACGACATCCTGATTCAAGTGTCGTCTCTGTCTAAAGCAAGGGCTCATACGGACATTGTCCTAGCCTTTCTCAGATCTCACAGGTGGAAAGTGAACATAGGAAAGAGTTCTCTGTTCCCGTCAACAAGAGTTCCCTTCTTGGGAACAATATAGTTTGTCAGAAAAATCTTCATTTCTAAGGAGAGGCCAGAAAATCAAACTTCTAAGCTCTTGTCAGGTACTTTATTCTGTTCATCTTCCTTCCATAGTGCAGTGCATGGAAGTAATAGGTTTGATGGTTGCGGCAATGGACATAGTTCCTTTTGCACGAATTCATCTAAGACCATTACAACTGTGCATGCTCAGACAGTGGAATGGGGATTATACAGACTTGTCTCCGACGATCCAAGTAGATCATAGGACCAGAGATTCACTCCGTTGGTGGCTGACCCTGGACAACCTGTCACAGGGAATGAGCTTCCACAGACCAGAGTGGGTCATTGTCACGACCGACGCCAGTCTGGTGGGCTGGGGCGCGGTCTGGGAACCCCTGAAAGCTCAGGGTCTATGGTCTCGGGAAGACTCTCTTCTCCCGATAAACGTTCTGGAACTGAGAGCGATATTCAATGCTCTCAAGGCTTGGCCTCGACTAGCAAAGGCCAAATTCATAAGGTGTCAATCAGACAACATGACGACTGTTGCATATATCAACCATCAGGGGGGAACAAGGAGTTCCCTGGTGATGGAGGAGCATCCGGGGGAGTGGGAACTCCATCCGGAAATCTTTGCCCAAATAACTCAATTATGGGGCATTCCAGACATGGATCTGATGGCCTCTCGTCAAGGTCCCTTGTTACGGGTCCAAATCCAGGGATCCCAAGGCGACTCTAGTGGATACAATAGTAGCACCTTGGATCTTCAACCTAGCTTATGTATTCCCACCGTTTCCTCTCATTCCCAGGCTGGTAGCCAGGATCAATCAGGAGAGGGCTTCGGTGATCTTGATAGTTCCTGCGTGGCCACGCAGGACTTGGTATGCAGACCTGGTGAATATGTCATCGGCTCCACCATGGAAGCTACCTTTGAGACAGGACCTTCTTGTTCAGGGTCCATTCGTACATCCGAATCTGGTTTCCCTCCAACTGACTGCTTGGAGATTGAACGCTTGATTCTTTCAAAGCGTGGGTTTTCAGATTCTGTAATAGATACTCTTATTCAGGCTAGAAAGCCTGTAACTAGAAAAATTTACCATAAAATATGGAAAATATATATCTGTTGGTGTGAATCTAAAGGATTCCCATGGAACAAGATAAAAATTCCTAAGATTCTTTCCTTTCTACAAGAAGGTTTGGAGAAAGGATTTTCTGCAAGTTCTCTGAAGGGACAGATCTCTGCTTTATCTGTTTTACTTCACAAAAGGCTGGCAGCTGTGCCAGACGTTTAAGCGTTTGTTCAGGCTCTGGTTAGAATCAAGCCTGTTTACAGACCTTTGACTCCTCCCTGGAGTCTTAATCTAGTTCTTTCAGTTCTTCAAGGGGTTCCGTTTGAACCCTTACATTCGTAGATATTAAGTTATTATCGTGGAAAGTTTTGTTTTTGGTTGCAATTTCTTCTGCTAGAAGAGTTTCTGAGTTATCTGCTCTGCAGTGTTCTCCTCCCTATCTGGTCCATGCAGATAAGGTGGTTTTGCGTACTGAGCCTGGTTTTCTTCCGAAGGTTGTTTCCAACAAAAATATTAACCAGGAGATAGTTGTACCTTCTTTATGACCGAATCCAGTTTCAAAGAAGGAACGTTTGTTACACAATTTGGACGTAGTCCGTGCTCTAAAATTCTATTTAGAGGCTACAAAAGATTTCAGACAAACATCTTCCTTGTTTGTTGTTTATTCTGGTAAAAGGAGAGGTAAAAAAGCAACTTCTACCTCTCTTTCCTTTTGGCTTAAAAGCATTATCAGATTGGCTTTTGAGACTGCCGGACGGCAGCCTCCTGAAAGTATCACAGCTCACTCCACTAGGGCTGTGGCTTCCACATGGGCCTTCAAGAACGAGGCTCCTGTTGACCAGATATGTAAGGCAGCGACTTGGTCTTCACTGCACTCTTTGGCCAAATTTTACAAATTTTATACTTTTGCTTCTTCGGATGCTATTTTTGGGAGAAAGGTTTTGCAAGCCGTGGTGCCTTCCGTTTAGGTGACCTGATTTGCTCCCTCCCTTCATCCGTGTCCTAAAGCTTTGGTATTGGTTCCCACAAGTAAGGATGACGCCGTGGACCGGACACACCTATGTTGGAGAAAACAGAATTTATGCTTACCTGATAAATTACTTTCTCCAACGGTGTGTCCGGTCCACGGCCCGCCCTGGTTTTTTAATCAGGTCTGAGGAATTATTTTCTCTAACTACAGTCACCACGTTACCATATGGTTTCTCCTATATATATTTCCTCCTGTCCGTCGGTCGAATGACTGGGGTAGGTGGAGCCTGGGAGGGACTATATGGCCAGCTTTGCTGGGCTCTTTGCCATTTCCTGTTGGGGAGGAGAATATCCCACAAGTAATGATGACGCCGTGGACCGGACACACCGTTGGAGAAAGTAATTTATCAGGTAAGCATAAATTCTGTTTTTTTTTTTCTGACAAATTTATTTTATGCCCATTTGCCGGCATCCTGTATCATGTGACAGCTACCAGCTAATCACAGACTTGTATTCGTACACCCTGGTGCCTCAGAAAGTGTTTATACAAAAAGAATGTGCAAAATTAGTTAAAGGGACAGTCTAGTCAAAATTAAACTTTCATGATTCAGATAGGGCATGCAATTTTAAACAACTTTCCAATTTACTTCTATTATCTAATTTGCTCAATTCTTTAGATATCCTTTGTTGAAGAAATAGCAATGCACATGTGTGAGCCAATCACACAAGGCCTCTAGGTGCAGCAACCAATCAGCAGCTACTGAGCATATCTAGATATGCTTTTCAGCAAGTGATATCAAGAGAATGAAGCAAATTAGATAATAGAAGTAAATTAGAAAGTTGTTTAAAATGACATGCTCTTTCTAAATCACGAAAGAAAAAAATTGGGTTTCATGTCCCTTTAATAGAAGTAAATTGGAAAGTAACTTTAAACTGTATGCTCTATCTGAATCATGAAAGTTTAAATCATAGAATGACATAAATAGCTCCAAGACAAAGGATATCATTACCAAACAAGTTGCTTCCATTCAGCACAGGTAGATTGTCAGACAAACAACCTATATAACTCTATCTAATGATGTAAGTAATGAAATACCTTGTAATTACATTTCATTGGAGACAATTTTTATATTTTTGCTGTTTTCTTTAAACATCATCAGGAGGCACCACACATTGCAACTCCCCTCCCATTGGCAAGTAATTCTCTAATAGTTGTTTGCTCAACTATGGGTCATCCTAGTTAAAGGGACACTGAACCCAAATTGTTTATTTCATGATTCAGATAGAGCATGACATTTTAATCAACTTTCTAATTTATTCCCATTATACATTATTATTTGTTCTCTTGCTATCTTTATCTTAAAAGCAGGAATGTAAATCTTAGCAGCCAGACCATTTTAGGTTCAGCACCATGGATAGTGCTTGCATATTGGAGGCTTACATTTACCCACCAATAAGCAAGCATAACCCAGGTTCTCAACCAAAAATGGGCCAGCTCCTATGCATCACATTCCTGCTTTTTAAGTAACGATAGCAAGAGAACAAAAACAAATTGATAATTGGAGTAAATTAGAAAGTTGCTTAAATTTACATGCTCTATCTGAATCATTAAATAAAAAATTTGGGTTTAATGTCCCTTTAAATCCGGCCCTCAAGCAAGCAACCTGTCTGCCTGCAATCGTCACTTGTGATGCAGCATCACTTGGTGTAATTTAAGATTTCACAAGACCTCTGTTGTGTAATCCCTCCCGCACCCTTCTCTCTTGCAACCCATCACATGAGAGCAGGTCCTGTCAGTCACCTGAAAGAGCACGTTTGGGGTGATTTATCCTTGTCTAAATATAGCTTAAGTCTCTTATCATTGTCTTTTTTTCTTTTACTCGCTGAACCTAATTGCATGATAAGGGTTTATGGTCTTAGCTTCTGTTTATAACTCGATAATAAACAGTTTTATTGCTCTCACTGCAATATGTGCCTATTCTGTACTGCACCGCCGTATGGTTTTTGTATACAATGTAACTAGCTTTTGACCTATCCAATTTTGACATTTATAGAATGCATGTTATGTGGGACACAATTGTGTGTGTATATATACAGTGTATGTGTATGTATATGTATGTGTGTGTGTGTATGTGTGTATATATACAGTGTATGTGTATGTATATGTATGTGTGTGTGTGTATGTGTGTATATATACAGTGTATGTGTATGTATATGTATGTGTGTGTGTGTATGTGTGTATATATACAGTGTATGTGTATGTATGTGTGTATATATATATATATATATATATATATATATATATATATATATATATATACCTTAAATTATGTTTTTTAATTTATTCTTTTTTTTACCCTAAGAAAACTGCAGATTTAAGTGCTATAAGGACACATTAGTGATTGTAAACTTTAATGAATTAAAGCCCAGTATCAAAAAATAATATTTGAAACGGGCACTTTAATTTATTAAAGTTTACAAAGATGCTTATTTTTTTTTAAATACTTACCATTTTGTTATGGTAAACAGACCGCCATTCCTCCGCCCGCGTCTCCTGCTTTCTTTAGCATTTAGACGACAAATCCAGCTTCCTCCAATCGTGGTGTGCCTCCTTTGACGTCCAGCTTGTGGGGCACGCAATGATTGGAGGAAGCCAGATTTGTCATCCAAATGCTACAGAAAGCAGGAGCTGCAGGCGGAGGAACGGTGGTCTGTTTACCATAACAAAATGGTATTTTAAAAAATAAGCGTCTTTATAAACTTTAATGATTTAAACTGCCCCTTATTTTAAGATTATTTTTTGATACTGGGCTTTAATTCATTAAAGTTTACAATCTCTTTAATTTTGTCCCCTCATTTCTACATTTGAGAGGTTATTTCACCTGTTTTCTTCAAAAGTACAGCATAACACCAACAAATGTATCTGCTTATTTAATTGAAATAATTTTTATTGGTTTTCATTATCAACATTTCAAATCATGAAAAGATATACAAAAAAGGGCAAATATAAAAAATTGACAAGAGGAAACCACAAAGTATACGGACATCTCAGTGAAACGGATTTTAACAAACCTCTGTATCTCTATCAACCGTGTAACCTTGTTCTAAATTAGGCCTATTAAATCGCCCACTTCCTATTCACCTATAGCATATCTAGGATTGGGATCTCCCTCCCTCATTAATATTACAACTCAGGAGATTGAACGATGTTAAATAGTAGAGATTGAGGCTTTCCCCATGACTCTCTTAACCTAGATACAGATTTCAGTTCCTTCCTTCATGCCCTTTATCTTGTGTATATATAAACTATTAGTTAAACATAAGTAACTATGAACCATAACCCCCCTTCCCCCCTCCCCCACCAGGTGTTTCCATAGGTGTTATCTAAAAACAGATGTATTTAACGGCTTCTTATTCTGCAAGTTGCTATTTAGGATATCTGAGCCTAGGTTCATAAATATCGGGTGTCTAAGGGTCTCCGGCTCTCCTCCTCAGCTATCCTATCTAAATCACCTACTCAACCTCCTCTCCAGCAAATCCTATTCATCTATCCTCTCTCAGTATCCAGTGGAACCACACCTTTTGAAATTGCTCAGTAGATCCTTGTGACCATGCTGCTAGTTCTGACATTGTGTATGTATCTTTAATTTTGTCCATGACCTCGGTCCATGTAGGCACCCCCTCCTTCCAATGTCTGGCTATACATATTCTCAGGCATGTACAAAGGGTTTTAATAAATGTATGAACAGCAGAGCTAAATGGTCTCACCCTATCATTCAGTAGCGCCTGGGAGATCGTCAGAGTAATGTGTTCATTTAGTGTGATGCTGAGGAGCTCCGAGAGTACTGTCCATAATGGTCTTACCTTTGGGCAATCCCACCACATATGTCTGTACGTTCCCCTCTCCTTATATCCCCTATAACAGGTCCCCAACATTTGTGTGGTGAAGTGATCTGTCCTCTCAGGTGTAAGGTACCACCGAAAAGAAACCCTAATGCAATTTTCCCTCATATCTGCGCTTATTAATCCTTTAATAGATTCTAAAAGAATTTCTTCCCATTTCCTCTTCTCAAGTAATCTCCCCTATGTTCCTCTCCCATCTCTCCATCAGAGGAGATTTGGAGGTATATTTTGCTCCTTGGATCAATATATACAGCTGAGAAATCACGTTTCCCTCTGGATGGTGTCCTGCAGATCCTTTCTAGGGTAGTAAGAGGTTGTTCTGGCCTATTTGTTATATATTTTGTGATTACTGACGTTATTTGCAAATAAAGGAACCATTGTAGTTTATATGGCTGGATTTTGTCGTTTATCTGATTAAAGGTTAGTATTTTATTTTTGTCTAAGAAATCCGCTACTCTATATAATCCTTTGTTCTCCCATTTTCCAACGGTCTGTGTATCTGCTTATTTAAAGGTATTTCACACACACTGCTTATCTCTAGAAATCACAGCTAGAAGTTTAAAACCAAACTAGTCGCTTTTTTTTTTATTTGTTGAATCTAAAAGAAAACATTTCAAAATATGTGGCTTTCCCCCTCCCCTGTACCGAGAAGTACATTTTTTATTTATGTTTGTGAGGCGTGTCACTGTCAACCAATAAAGCAAAGGGAATTCTGCTAATCAGCCATTGAGCAATCAGCCCTTAAAGCGACAGGAACACCTTGCAATTACAATGTTATTTTCTGCAGTCTTGCAATAAACTTTAAATTCTGGGGGAGCTTGAAAATGTTGTGATTTACATTCAGTAGCCAAGCTCCACCCCACTATTTGGCTTAGTAGATTTGGTCACTATGCCAGCAAACTCTTCATTGATTTGCAGTTCCTTATCTTATCATTTGTGCTGAGGCCAGGTCTCTGCATCTAGATTTTTCTTTGCATAAATATTTTGCAGGTGATTCATTTATATAGCCCATCTGGGGGTGTTTTTGTAAAAATGTATAGTTTTGCTAATTTTTAAATAACATTGTGCTGATTTTCAGTCTCCTAACCAAGCCCCAAAGTTTTTTAGACGTATACTGATGTATACAGACTCCTGCTTTCTACTGTTTGTATAATGGGTCTTTTCATATGCAGGGGTGGGGATGTTCTGCTATCAGCCCTTTTCAGTGGGTCTCCCAGCCTAACTTCATCAACAGTGTTAAATTGGGAGCTTCTAAGTAAGTTTTTGAAAGGTTTTATACTGGATTTTGATATCGGTATCTGTGCATATTCTTCTTTATAGTAGTGTCTATTGCATGCAGTTAAATTAAGATTGGTATATACTTCCAGTTAGCTCCAGAATCAAAATTAACAGTTGACTTTGACCTTTTTTTTTAAAGCAAAATAAATATATTTAAAGGGACATAATACTCATATGCTAAATCACTTGAAACTGATGCAGTATAACTGTAAATAAGCTGACAAGAAAATATCACCTGAGCATCTCTATGTAAAAAAGGAACATATTTTCTCCAACATAGGTGTGTCCGGTCCACGGCGTCATCCTTACTTGTGGGATATTCTCTTCCCCAACAGGAAATGGCAAAGAGCCCAGCAAAGCTGGTCACATGATCCCTCCTAGGCTCCGCCTTCCCCAGTCATTCTCTTTGCCGTTGTACAGGCAACATCTCCACGGAGATGGCTTAGAGTTTTTTGGTGTTTAACTGTAGTTTTTATTATTCAATCAAGAGTTTGTTATTTTAAAATAGTGCTGGTATGTACTATTTACTCTGAAACAGAAAGGTGATGAAGATTTCTGTTTGTAAGAGGAAAATGATTTTAGCAACCGTTACTAAAATCGATGGCTGTTTCCACACAGGACTGTTGAGAGGAATTAACTTCAGTAGGGGGAAACAGTGAGCAGACTTTTGCTGCTTGAGGTATGACACATTTCTAACAAGACGATGTAATGCTGGAAGCTGTCATTTTCCCTATGGGATCCGGTAAGCCATTTTTATTACATAAGAAAAAAAGGGCTTCACAAGGGCTTTTAAGACTGTAGACATTTTCTGGGCTAAAACGATTGATATATAAACATATTTTAATACTTCATAGCTTTGAGGAATTATTTTATTCTTGGGATTTATGTAAAATAACCGGCAGGCACTGTATTGGACACCTTATCCTCTAGGGGCTTTCCCTAATCATAGGCAGAGCCTCATTTTCGCGCCTCTATTGCGCACTTGTTTTTGGGAAGCATGACATGCAGATGCATGTGTGAGGAGCTCTGATACACAGAAAAGACTTTCTGAAGGCGTCATTTGGTATCGTATTCCCCTTTGGGCTTGGTTGGGTCTCAGCAAAGCAGATACCAGGGACTGTAAAGGTGTTAAATATAAAAACGGCTCCGGTTCCGTTATTTTAAGAGTTAAAGCTTTCAAATTTGGTGTGCAATACTTTTAAGACTTTAAGACACTGTGGTGAAATTTTGGTGAATTTTGAACAATTCCTTCATACTTTTTCACATTTGCAGTAATAAAGTGTGTTCAGTTTAAAATTTAAAGTGACAGTAACGGTTTTATTTTAAAACGTTTTTTGTACTTTGTTATCAAGTTTATGCCTGTTTAACATGTCTGAACTACCAGATAGACTGTGTTCTGTATGTGGGGAAGCCAAGGTTCCTTCTCATTTAAATAGATGTGATTTATGTGACACAAAATTTAGAGAAAATGATGCCCAAGATGATTCCTCAAGTGAGGGGAGTAAGCATGGTACTGCATCATCCCCTCCTTCGTCTACACCAGTCTTGCCCACACAGGAGGCCCCTAGTACATCTAGTGCGCCAATACTCTGCAACAATTAACGGCTGTAATGGATAATTCTATCAAAAACATTTTAGCCAAAATGCCCACTTATCAGCGAAAGCGCGACTGCTCTGTTTTAGAAAATACTGAAGAGCATGAGGACGCTGATGATATTGGTTCTGAAGTGCCCCTACACCAGTCTGAGGGGGCCAGGGAGGTTTTGTCTGAGGGAGAAATTTCAGATTCAGGGAAAATTTCTCAACAAGCTGAACCTGATGTGATTACATTTAAATTTAAATTGGAACATCTCCGCGCCCTGCTTAAGGAGGTGTTATCTACTCTGGATGATTGTGAGAATTTGGTCATTCCAGAGAAATTATGTAAAATGGACAAGTTCCTAGAGGTCCCGGGGCCCCCCGAAGCTTTTCCTATACCCAAGCGGGTGGCGGACATTGTAAATAAAGAATGGGAAAGGCCCGGCATACCTTTCGTCCCTCCCCCTATATTTAAGAAATTGTTTCCTATGGTCGACCCCAGAAAGGACTTATGGCAGACAGTCCCCAAGGTCGAGGGGGCGGTTTCTACTCTAAACAAACGCACCACTATACCCATAGAAGATAGTTGTGCTTTCAAAGATCCTATGGATAAAAAATTAGAGGGTTTGCTTAAAAAGATGTTTGTTCAGCAAGGTTACCTTCTACAACCAATTTCATGCATTGTTCCTGTCACTACAGCAGCGTGTTTCTGGTTCGATGAACTAGAAAAGGCGCTCAATAAAGATTCTTCTTATGAGGAGATTTTGGACAGAATTCATGCTCTCAAATTGGCTAACTCTTTCACCCTAGACGCCACTTTGCAATTGGCTAGATTAGCGGCGAAAAATTCTGGGTTTGCTATTGTGGCGCGCAGAGCGCTTTGGCTAAAATCTTGGTCAGCGGATGCGTCTTCCAAGAACAAATTGCTTAACATTCCTTTCAAGGGGAAAACGCTGTTTGGCCCTGACTTGAAAGAGATTATTTCTGATATCACTGGGGGCAAGGGCCACGCCCTTCCTCAGGATAGGTCTTTCAAGGCCAAAAATAAACCTAATTTTCGTCCCTTTCGCAGAAACGGACCAGCCCCAAGTGCTACGTCCTCTAAGCAAGAGGGTAATACTTCTCAAGCCAAGCCAGCCTGGAGGCCAATGCAAGGCTGGAACAAAGGAAAGCAGGCCAAGAAACCTGCCACTGCTACCAAGACAGCATGAGATGTTGGCCCCCGATCCGGGACCGGATCTGGTGGGGGGCAGACTCTCTCTCTTCGCTCAGGCTTGGGCAAGAGATGTTCTGGATCCTTGGGCGCTAGAAATAGTCTCCCAAGGTTATCTTCTGGAATTCAAGGGACTTCCCCCAAGGGGGAGGTTCCACAGGTCTCAATTGTCTTCAGACCACATAAAAAAACAGGCATTCTTACATTGTGTAGAAGACCTGTTAAAAATGGGAGTGATTCATCCTGTTCCATTAGGAGAACAAGGGATGGGGTTCTACTCCAATCTGTTCGTAGTTCCCAAAAAAGAGGGAACATTCAGACCAATCTTAGATCTCAAGATCCTAAACAAGTTTCTCAAGGTTCCATCGTTCAAAATGGAAACCATTCGAACAATTCTTCCTTCCATCCAGGAAGGTCAATTCATGACCACGGTGGATTTAAAGGATGCGTATCTACATATTCCTATCCACAAGGAACATCATCGGTTCCTAAGGTTCGCATTTCTGGACAAGCATTACCAGTTTGTGGCACTTCCGTTCGGATTAGCCACTGCTCCAAGAATTTTCACAAAGGTACTAGGGTCCCTTCTAGCGGTGCTAAGACCAAGGGGCATTGCAGTAGTACCTTACTTGGACGACATTCTGATTCAAGCGTCGTCCCTTCCACAAGCAAAGGCTCACACGGACATTGTCCTGGCCTTTCTCAGATCTCACGGGTGGAAAGTGAACGTAGAAAAAAGTTCTCTATCTCCGTCAACAAGGGTTCCCTTCTTGGGAACAATAATAGACTCCTTAGAAATGAGGATTTTTCTGACAGAGGCCAGAAAATCAAAACTTCTAAACTCTTGTCAAGTACTTCATTCTGTTCCTCTTCCTTCCATAGCGCAGTGCATGGAAGTAATAGGTTTGATGGTAGCGGCAATGGACATAGTTCCTTTTGCGCGAATTCATCTAAGACCATTACAACTGTGCATGCTCAGTCAGTGGAATGGGGATTATACAGACTTGTCTCCGACGATACAAGTAGATCAGAGGACCAGAGTTTCACTCCGTTGGTGGCTGTCCCTGGACAACCTGTCACAGGGGATGAGCTTCCGCAGACCAGAGTGGGTCATTGTCACGACCGACGCCAGTCTGGTGGGCTGGGGCGCGGTCTGGGGACCCCTGAAAGCTCAGGGTCTTTGGTCTCGGGAAGAATCTCTTCTCCCGATAAATATTCTGGAACTGAGAGCGATATTCAATGCTCTCAAGGCTTGGCCTCAGCTAGCAAAGGCCAAATTCATACGGTTTCAATCAGACAACATGACGACTGTTGCGTACATCAACCATCAGGGGGGAACAAGGAGTTCCCTGGCGATGGAAGAAGTGACCAAAATCATTCAATGGGCGGAGACTCACTCCTGCCACTTGTCTGCAATCCACATCCCAGGAGTGGAAAATTGGGAAGCGGATTTTCTGAGTCGTCAGACATTTCATCCGGGGGAGTGGGAACTCCATCCGGAAATCTTTGCCCAAATTACTCAGTTGTGGGGCATTCCAGACATGGATCTGATGGCCTCTCGTCAGAACTTCAAGGTTCCTTGCTACGGGTCCAGATCCAGGGATCCCAAGGCGACTCTAGTAGATGCACTAGTAGCACCTTGGACCTTCAAACTAGCTTATGTATTCCCGCCGTTTCCTCTCATTCCCAGGCTGGTAGCCAGGATCAATCAGGAGAGGGCATCGGTGATCTTGATAGCTCCTGCGTGGCCACGCAGGACTTGGTATGCAGACCTGGTGAATATGTCATCGGCACCACCATGGAAGCTACCTTTGAGACGGGACCTTCTTGTTCAAGGTCCGTTCGAACATCCGAATCTGGTCTCACTCCAACTGACTGCCTGGAGATTGAACGCTTGATCTTATCAAAGCGAGGGTTCTCAGATTCTGTCATTGATACTCTTGTTCAGGCCAGAAAGCCTGTAACTAGAAAAATCTACCACAAAATATGGAAAAAATATATCTGTTGGTGTGAATCTAAAGGATTCCCTTGGAACAAGATAAAAATTCCTAAGATTCTATCCTTTCTTCAAGAAGGTTTGGAGAAAGGATTATCTGCAAGTTCTTTGAAGGGACAGATTTCTGCTTTATCTGTGTTACTTCACAAAAAGCTGGCAGCTGTGCCAGATGTTCAAGCCTTTGTTCAGGCTCTGGTTAGAATCAAGCCTGTTTACAAACCTTTGACTCCTCCTTGGAGTCTCAATTTAGTTCTTTCAGTTCTTCAGGGGGTTCCGTTTGAACCCTTACATTCCGTTTATATTAAGTTATTATCTTGGAAAGTTTCTTCTGCTAGAAGAGTTTCAGAATTATCTGCTCTGCAGTGTTCTCCTCCTTATCTGGTGTTCCATGCAGATAAGGTGGTTTTGCGTACTAAACCTGGTTTTCTTCCGAAAGTTGTTTCTAACAAAAACATTAACCAGGAGATAGTCGTGCCTTCTTTGTGTCCGAATCCAGTTTCAAAGAAGGAACGTTTGTTGCACAATTTGGATGTAGTTCGTGCTTTAAAATTCTATTTAGATGCTACAAAGGATTTTAGACAAACATCTTCCTTGTTTGTTGTTTATTCTGGTAAAAGGAGAGGTCAAAAAGCAACTTCTACCTCTCTCTCCTTTTGGCTTAAAAGCATCATCAGATTGGCTTACGAGACTGCCGGACGGCAGCCTCCTGAAAGAATCACAGCTCATTCCACTAGGGCCGTGGCTTCCACATGGGCCTTCAAGAACGAGGCTTCTGTTGATCAGATATGTAAGGCAGCGACTTGGTCTTCACTGCACACTTTTACTAAATTTTACAAATTTGATACTTTTGCTTCTTCTGAGGCTATTTTTGGGAGAAAGGTTTTGCAAGCCGTGGTGCCTTCCATCTAGGTGACCTGATTTGCTCCCTCCCTTCATCCGTGTCCTAAAGCTTTGGTATTGGTTCCCACAAGTAAGGATGACGCCGTGGACCGGACACACCTATGTTGGAGAAAACAGAATTTATGTTTACCTGATAAATTACTTTCTCCAACGGTGTGTCCGGTCCACGGCCCGCCCTGGTTTTTTAATCAGGTCTGATAATTTATTTTCTTTAACTACAGTCACCACGGTATCATATGATTTCTCCTATGCAAATATTCCTCCTTTACGTCGGTCGAATGACTGGGGAAGGCGGAGCCTAGGAGGGATCATGTGACCAGCTTTGCTGGGCTCTTTGCCATTTCCTGTTGGGGAAGAGAATATCCCACAAGTAAGGATGACACCGTGGACCGGACACACCGTTGGAGAAAGTAATTTATCAGGTAAACATAAATTCTGTTTTACCTCACAACTTCCTCAGCTCAGCAGAGTAAGTTCTGTGTAAATAGTTATACTCAGCTGCTGCCAGCTGCAGGTAAAAATTTAAAAAAAATGAAGAAATGAACAGCAGCCAATCAGCATCAACAGTGCTGAGGTCATGAACTCTTTTATTGTAATCTCATGAGATTTCATAGTAAACTTCCTTAAACTAAATAGGTAAATAAGATGAGTGTGCACGTAAGCTCACTCCCTTAGCTGTCCTGGGACAGACATACTGATTTGCTGCTTAGAAGTCCTTTACAATGGGATATGGCTACTGAGAAATTTTTGAGGTAAGATATCTTTCTTTTTTACATAGAGATGTTCAGGTGATATTTTCTAGTCAGCTTTTTACAGCTATGCTGCATCACTTTCAAGTGTTTCAACATTTGGGTATAATGGCCCTTTAACAATTTCTTCTTCATATGCATAATAGATATTATTAGAGTTTTCTCATATGAATGGGGAGCATGTTCCTGTAGTTTGCTGAGTGTGGCGCCAGAACAGCTGTGTCAGCCTGCCCCAGGAAATCCTCCTCACATTCCCCAATGGGAAGATGTTCCAGGCAGATTTATCAAACATTCTTGAGCCTCAAGAGATATCTATGTAAAAAAAAACATCAACCTGTAGGAATTTCAAGTAAATACGATATGAAGGGCAAACTCGCATTCCATTTGTGAATTTAATAACTGGTAGTAACTACAGTCAAAGTCTGTGAAGATGTTTATTGTTAACACCAGTTAAAGGGACAGTCTAGTCAAAATTAAACGTTCATGCTTCAGATAGGGCATGTCATTTTAAACAACTTTCCTTTACATTTATGATCAAATTTGCTTTGTCCTCTTGGTATTCTTAGTTGAAAGCTAAGCCTAGGTAGGCTCATACGTTCATTTCTAAGTCCTTGAAGGCCGCCTCTTATCTGAATGCATTTGACAGCTAGAGGGTGTTAGTTTATGTGTGCCATATAGATAACATTGTGCTCACGCCTGTGGATTTACTTATGAGAGGGCACTGATTGGCTAAAATGCAAGTCTGTCAAAAGAACTGAAATAAGGGGGCAGTCTGCAGAGGCTTAGATACAAAGTAATCACAGAGGTAAAAAGCATCCTATATTATAAAAGACAAGAGTTTGTCTGAAGCCGTCATGCGCAGTTCAGACAAACACTTGGCCTTAGACAGCAGCTGATCGCACGCGCAGGGGTGAATGACAGCAGCGCGAGGACCCGGCAAGTGGAGAGGGCTGATCGCACGCGCAGGGGTGAATGACAGCAGCGCGAGGACCCGGCAAGTGGAGAGGGCTGATCGCACGCGCAGGGGTGAATGACAGCAGAGAGAGAGAGAGAGAGAGAGAGAGAGAGAGAGAGAGAGAGAGAGAGATAAAGAGAGAGAGAGATAGATAAAGAGAGAGAGAGAGAGAGATAAATATAAAACGGCCCGTATGAACGGGCTTTAGGACTAGTATTATTATAACTGTGTTGGTTATGCAAAACTGGGGAATGGGTAATAAAGGGATGATCTATCTTTTTAAACAATACAAATTCTTGAGTAGACTGTCCCTTTAAGATGGTTTAGCACTGATTCAGATTGGTATTTAAACAAACACATATTCCTTTTTAAACTCCATCTAATACATAAATATATATTATATGTACACAATCATATTTACATCTAAACTATCTAAATAATAATAAATCCGTTACTAGCCGAGTATACAAGGCGCACAATAGATGCTCTGATAGGAGCGATGTAAGTTAACCCTTTTTTGGGGCACCTAAGCAACTAGGCGAGTGCGATGCACCTGGTAGCATTTTACAGGTGAATTTCACAACTGTCTGTGTGCACTTATGATTGATAAACGATTATAATCATGTGCACGTTTATAGGCGAAAAATAGGAGAACTTGACTAGTTTTTATTTGCCCCTAGTATGCCCACTGCTATTGCAAATAATACTTTTCCTACCATGACTGTGGTTACAGAACTATTAATCCACCTTAAAAGAGCAAATGGCTGGTGACAAGATAAGGCAGCAGGAAAGGTAAACAGAAAATTAAATAACAGTATTAACCCTGAGCCTCCCTGAGAGAAATTGGAATAAGCACAATTGTTGGGATATATTTTACAGCAAAATGCACCAAAATAACAAATGTATATTGCAATGATGTTAGTTTCAATGATGAAGAATTTTACACATTGTTATAATGTTGAGTTTATTTGGCATTTTAAAGGGATATTCCAGCCAAAATTGAAATCCTCATGGATGCATTTTGGTTGTGAACAGAAGCAATTTTGTACTAAACATGTATTAGCAAAAATGCTTCTAATAAAAGCTAGAGCTGTTTCAAATGTGTATTTAAGTATGCACCGTGCACCAGCATTTTAAACATAGTACTTGCTCAGAGAGCCTAAGGTGCTTGTGCCATCTGGTAATGACTCAATTTTTTAATTGCTGACATGATACAAACCCCACTGGCGCTCTGAGCAGCTGTGATATTTAAAATGCTGGTGCACTGAGAATATCTAGCTATGCTTCACATGCACATGCAGAAAAAAATGCTAACACTAAAACAGTGATGACTTTTACTAGAAGCATTTTTGCCATTACAAGTTTATTGCAAATATGTTTCTTTTCAAAGATGTAATTCATCTATGTGCCTTTAAATTTTGACTGGAATGTCCCTTTAAAGGTATAGAAAGGTCACAATGGAATATAAATGGGGGCATTTCAATTTTAAATAAAAGCATTTTTTGCAAAACTCTTCCATTAGCAAAAAAATGCATCTAGTAAAAGTTCTTACAGTTTTTTCAGCAGCATATGCACATATGCTGTGAGGGCCTGTGAGCCGGTATTCCAGGTCAGAGTGCTGGTTGGAGGTGGTGTTTATTGTTCTTGTGAAGACTTTGTGTCATACAAGTCACTAATGACTCTTCGAGAAGCTGTGGTGAGTTTGAGCACCGGTGCATGAGCGCTCACAGCATATGTGCGTAGGCTGATAAAAAAAAACCCAATAACTTTTACTAGAAACATTTGCAAATATACAACCATGCACATTGCAGTTTTGACCTTTCTATCTTTTAAAGGGATCAGAAAGTCAAAATGTACATTGACTGATTTAGAGCATGTCATTTTAAGTTACTTTTAAACTCAAATCTATTATGAAATGTGCTTTGTTCTCTTGGTATCCCTTGTTGAGAAAGAATACGCACATATCCTGCACTAGTGGGAGCTAGCTGCTGATTGGCGCCTGCACACATTTGTTTCTTGTAATTGGCTAACTAGATATGTTCAACTAGCTGCCAGTAGTGCAATGCTGTTCCTTCAGCAAAGGATACCAAGAGAATGAAGCACATTTGATAACAGAAGCAAATGGGAAAGTTGTTTAAAATGGTATGTTCTATCCAAATCATGAAATAAATTTTTGTGGTTTCCTGTCCCTTTAAGTTTACGCTTCACACTCAGCCTGTGCATTCGAATAAGGAGACCGCTTTTGGCTTTCGGCTCTTTTTTCTGAGGCGGATTTATTTTTGTGTAAGTGTAACACACTAAGGTCTGGATTTGCACAGATTTTGTTTTACTTTCACAAGAAGAAATGCGGCTCCGAAAAGAGTCGTATTCAACAGCTAACAAAGCCCCTGAATGCACAGGCCTACCTCACACCAAAATATGGCAAAACTCCGTAGACCTTCTGCTTCTTGCCTGCTGTCAAAACTTATGTTTCTTAAAAAAAATCATTCCAGTCAGCAATTTCCTTCCAGAGCCCATGATTCAGAGTTCATTTACATCTAGGCCGCTGTTAACAGTCGAGGCTCTGGGCAGGGAAAGGGGGCTGACATTAATGGTGACCCCCCTCCCACAGATCTTTGTAGTTTGTGTAAATACTGATAGTTATATGAAAATGTCATGTTTGTATGAACCGTTTACAGAAGATACCAGTTGCTTGTAGTTAATACTAAGATATGTGATTCTAGTTATGATTCATCTGTCTGACATACAAGGGTTAAATTAGTCTCTTAAATGTGCTACTGGCAGCAAATTGTGTACAAACTGCGGCCATCTGCTTCAGGAAGACTTGCACCATTCCGCGCCATAGGCTGCAGAGAGACACCTTTGACACTACCGGATGTTAGTGTCACGCAACGACCCTAGAGAAAAGGACAAAAATGCAATCTATCATTAAAATGCATTATTGATAGTCTTGTTTTTCAGTGTTATTAAAGGGGCACTGTATAATAAAAATGATTTCCCCTTAAAGGGACACTAAACCCAATTTCTTCTTTCATGATTCAGATAGATAATGCAATTGTAAGCAACTTTCTCATTTACTCCTATTATCAATTTTTCTTCATTCTCTTGCTATCTGCTGAAAAATCAGCAAATGGGATGCGCTTGCTGATTGGTGGCTAAATGTACCCACCAATCAGCAAACGCTATCTAGGGTGCTGAACCAAAAATGGGCCGGCTCCTTAGCGTAGATTTCTGTTTTTCAAATAAAGATACCAAGAGAACGAAGAAGAATTGATAATAAGAGTAAATTAGAAAGTTGCTTAAAATTGCATGCTCTATCTGAATCATGAAAGAAAAGAAATTGTGTTTCATATTCCTTTAAAGGGACACTGAACCCAAATTTTTTCTTTCATGATTCAGATAGAGCATGCAATTTTAAGCCACTTTCTAATTTATTCCTATTATCAATTTTATCTTTATTTTTAAAAGAAGACATCTAAGCTTTTTTTTTTTATTCAGAACTCTGGACAGCACTTTTTTTATTGGTGGATGAGTTTATCCACCAATCAGCAAGAACAACCCAGGTTGATCACCAAAAATGGGCCGGCATCTAAACCTCCTTTCTTGCATTTCAAATAAAGATACCAAGAGAATGAGGACAATTTGATAATAGGAGTAAATTAGAAAGTTGCTTAAAATGTCATGCTCTACCTGAATCACGAAAGAAAAATTTGGGTGCAGTGTCCCTTTAAGTCCTTGTGGTAGAATGTCACTGTGTTCATGACATGCTATGTTGGATGACGCTTATCTGTTAACATTACGAGTGTGTGATTGAATGTAAACATAGGCTTATTGCACGCAATGTATATTTCCATGATTTAGTCTTTCCAAATGGTTCATGGCAGGACCCATACAGAAACATAAAGCTATATATTTATTTATTTATGTAGCATTTTGTTTTACAAGCTTTCACTCTTTTTCTGGCAGGAATAAGTAAATAATTAGCTGCTCAGTATGTTTGTGACAAAATCTATATGAGAGAATTATAATCTAATAGGGCTGCAACTAACGATTATTTTCATAATCGATTAATCGGCCGATTATTTTTTCGATTAATCGACTAATCGGATAAAAAGAGAATCAATAATAGTTTTCTATGTTTTAAATAAAATCCACATAATGAGTGTTACAAATATAAACTTCAGACTAAAACTTTACATTAACAAAACTGTTTCTTTAATTATAAAACTGTGCTCTGTTGCTTAAAAATTGAACAAAACAAATCCACAAACTGTTTGAAAAGAGGTAGAACTAGAAAGAGTTAGACTATCACCGTTAATAACATTCTGTTATTCACTCTTTCAGAGACTTTCAACATGTCCACATGCTTCTGGCTAAGGCTGGTTCTCTGTTTGCAGCTATATTTCTCCAACATAGGTGTGTCCGGTCCACGGCGTCATCCTTACTTGTGGGATATTCTCTTCCCCAACAGGAAATGGCAAAGAGCCCAGCAAAGCTGGTCACATGATCCCTCCTAGGCTCCGCCTACCCCAGTCATTCTCTTTGCCGTTGTACAGGCAACATCTCCACGGAGATGGCTTAGAGTTTTTTAGTGTTTAACTGTAGTTTTTATTATTCAATCAAGAGTTTGTTATTTTGAAATAGTGCTGGTATGTACTATTTACTCAGAAACAGAAAAGAGATGAAGATTTCTGTTTGTATGAGGAAAATGATTTTAGCAACCGTCACTAAAATCCATGGCTGTTCCACACAGGACTGTTGAGAGCAATTAACTTCAGTTGGGGGAACAGTGAGCAGTCTCTTGCTGCTTGAGGTATGACACATTCTAACAAGACGATGTAATGCTGGAAGCTGTCATTTTCCCTATGGGATCCGGTAAGCCATGTTTATTACGATCGTAAATAAGGGCTTCAAAAAGGGCTTATTAAGACTGTAGACTTTTTCTGGGCTAAATCGATTGATTATTAACACATATTTAGCCTTGAGGAATCATTTTATCTGGGTATTTTGATATAATATTATCGGCAGGCACTGTTTTAGACACCTTATTCTTTAGGGGCTTTCCCAAAGCATAGGCAGAGACTCATTTTCGCGCCGGTGTTGCGCACTTGTTTTTGAGAGGCATGGCATGCAGTCGCATGTGAGAGGAGCTCTGATACTTAGAAAAGACTTTCTGAAGGCGTCATTTGGTATCGTATTCCCCTTGGGGCTTGGTTGGGTCTCAGCAAAGCAGATACCAGGGACTGTAAAGGGGTTAAAGTTCAAAACGGCTCCGGTTCCGTTATTTTAAGGGTTAAAGCTTCCAAATTTGGTGTGCAATACTTTTAAGGCTTTAAGACACTGTGGTGAAAATTTGGTGAATTTTGAACAATTCCTTCATGTTTTTTCGCAATTGCAGTAATAAAGTGTGTTCAGTTTAAAATTTAAAGTGACAGTAACGGTTTTATTTTAAAACGTTTTTTGTACTTTGTTATCAAGTTTATGCCTGTTTAACATGTCTGAACTACCAGATAGACTGTGTTCTGAATGTGGGGAAGCCAGAATTCCTATTCATTTAAATAAATGTGATTTATGTGACAATGACAATGATGCCCAAGATGATTCCTCAAGTGAGGGGAGTAAGCATGGTACTGCATCATTCCCTCCTTCGTCTACACGAGTCTTGCCCACTCAGGAGGCCCCTAGTACATCTAGCGCGCCAATACTCCTTACTATGCAACAATTAACGGCTGTAATGGATAATTCTGTCAAAAACATTTTAGCCAAAATGAACACTTATCAGCGTAAGCGCGACTGCTCTGTTTTAGATACTGAAGAGCATGACGACGCTGATAATAATATTTCTGAAGGGCCCCTAACCCAGTCTGATGGGGCCAGGGAGGTTTTGTCTGAGGGAGAAATTACTGATTCAGGGAACATTTCTCAACAAGCTGAACCTGATGTGATTGCATTTAAATTTAAGTTGGAACATCTCCGCATTCTGCTTAAGGAGGTATTATCCACTCTGGATGATTGTGACAAGTTGGTCATCCCAGAGAAACTATGTAAAATGGACAAGTTCCTAGAGGTGCCGGGGCTCCCAGAAGCTTTTCCTATACCCAAGCGGGTGGCGGACAAGCAAAGGCTCACACGGACATTGTCCTGGCCTTTCTCAGATCTCACGGATGGAAAGTGAACGTGGAAAAGAGTTCTCTATCTCCGTCAACAAGGGTTCCCTTCTTGGGAACCATAATAGACTCCTTAGAAATGAGGATTTTTCTGACAGAGGCCAGAAAAACAAAACTTCTAGACTCTTGTCGGATACTTCATTCCGTTCCTCTTCCTTCCATAGCTCAGTGCATGGAAGTGATCGGGTTGATGGTAGCGGCAATGGACATAGTTCCTTTTGCACGCATTCATCTAAGACCATTACAACTGTGCATGCTCAGTCAGTGGAATGGGGACTATACAGACTTGTCTCCGAAGATACAAGTAAATCAGAGGACCAAAGACTCACTCCGTTGGTGGCTGTCCCTGTCATTGTCACGACCGACGCCAGTCTGATGGGCTGGGGCGCGGTCTGGGGATCCCTGAAAGCTCAGGGTCTTTGGTCTCGGGAAGAATCTCTTCTACCGATAAATATTCTGGAACTGAGAGCGATATTCAATGCTCTCAAGGCTTGGCCTCAGCTTGCGAGGGCCAAGTTCATACGGTTTCAATCAGACAACATGACAACTGTTGCGTACATCAACCATCAGGGGGGAACAAGGAGTTCCCTGGCGATGGAAGAAGTGACCAAAATCATTCTATGGGCGGAGTTTCACTCCTGCCACCTGTCTGCTATCCACATCCCAGGAGTGGAAAATTGGGAAGCGGATTTTCTGAGTCGTCAGACATTGCATCCGGGGGAGTGGGAACTCCATCCGGAAATCTTTGCCCAAGTCACTCAGCTGTGGGGCATTCCAGACATGGATCTGATGGCCTCTCGTCAGAACTTCAAAGTTCCTTGCTACGGGTCCAGATCCAGGGATCCCAAGGCGGCTTTAGTGGATGCACTAGTAGCACCTTGGACCTTCAAACTAGCTTATGTGTTCCCGCCGTTTCCTCTCATCCCCAGGCTGGTAGCCAGGATCAATCAGGAGAGGGCGTCGGTGATCTTGATAGCTCCTGCGTGGCCACGCAGGACTTGGTATGCAGATCTGGTGAATATGTCATCGGCTCCACCTTGGAAGCTACCTTTGAGACGAGACCTTCTTGTTCAGGGTCCGTTCGAACATCCGAATCTGGTTTCACTCCAGCTGACTGCTTGGAGATTGAACGCTTGATCTTATCGAAGCGAGGGTTCTCAGATCCTGTTATCGATACTCTTGTTCAGGCCAGGAAGCCTGTAACTAGAAAGATTTACCACAAAATTTGGAAAAAATATATCTGTTGGTGTGAATCTAAAGGATTCCCTTGGGACAAGGTTAAGATTCCTAGGATTCTATCCTTCTTTCAAGAAGGATTGGAAAAAGGTTTATCTGCAAGTTCCCTGAAGGGACAGATTTCTGCCTTGTCTGTGTTACTTCACAAAAAGCTGGCCGCTGTGCCAGATGTTCAAGCTTTTGTTCAGGCTCTGGTTAGAATTAAGCCTGTTTACAAACCTTTGACTCCTCCTTGGAGTCTCAATTTAGTTCTTTCAGTTCTTCAGGGGGTTCCGTTTGAACCCTTGCATTCCGTTGATATTAAGTTATTATCTTGGAAAGTTTTGTTTTTAGTTGCAATTTCTTCTGCTAGAAGAGTTTCAGAATTATCTGCTCTGCAGTGTTCTCCTCCTTATCTGGTGTTCCATGCAGATAAGGTGGTTTTACGTACTAAACCTGGTTTTCTTCCAAAAGTTGTTTCTAACAAAAACATTAACCAGGAGATTATCGTACCTTCTCTGTGTCCGAAACCAGTTTCGAAGAAGGAACGTTTGTTGCACAATTTGGATGTTGTTCGCGCTCTAAAATTCTATTTAGATGCTACAAAGGATTTTAGACAAACATCTTCCTTGTTTGTTGTTTATTCCGGTAAAAGGAGAGGTCAAAAAGCAACTTCTACCTCTCTCTCTTTTTGGATTAAAAGCATCATCAGACTGGCTTATGAGACTGCCGGACGGCAGCCTCCCGAAAGAATCACAGCTCATTCCACTAGGGCTGTGGCTTCCACATGGGCCTTCAAGAACGAGGCTTCTGTTGATCAGATATGTAGGGCAGCGACTTGGTCTTCACTGCACACTTTTACCAAATTTTACAAGTTTGATACTTTTGCTTCTTCTGAGGCTATTTTTGGGAGAAAGGTTTTGCAAGCCGTGGTGCCTTCCATTTAGGTGACCTGATTTGCTCCCTCCCTTCATCCGTGTCCTAAAGCTTTGGTATTGGTTCCCACAAGTAAGGATGACGCCGTGGACCGGACACACCTATGTTGGAGAAAACAGAATTTATGTTTACCTGATAAATTACTTTCTCCAACGGTGTGTCCGGTCCACGGCCCGCCCTGGTTTTTTTAATCAGGTCTGATAATTTATTTTCTTTAACTACAGTCACCACGGTACCATATGGTTTCTCCTATGCAAATATTCCTCCTTAACGTCGGTCGAATGACTGGGGTAGGCGGAGCCTAGGAGGGATCATGTGACCAGCTTTGCTGGGCTCTTTGCCATTTCCTGTTGGGGAAGAGAATATCCCACAAGTAAGGATGACGCCGTGGACCGGACACACCGTTGGAGAAAGTAATTTATCAGGTAAACATAAATTCTGTTTTCCTGCAGCAGAGAAAAGGCTGTTGAGGTGTATAAGTAGGGTTTTGCCAATTTCACCAAAGTGGGATAGTTATCTTTGTTAGCTCTTCACCAATGCTAAGTGTTTTCTACCTTGGCAAGGGACCTCTTAATAAAGTAACCCTTGACTTCATTCTAACATAAAAATATCTTGAATATCTATATGCAATGGTAAATAACCAGCTATAAGGTTAAGGGAAATATCTAGTCCGCTCTAAAAAATAACGAATTATTGAGGTTGAATCTGGTACATATCACAATTTATTAAAAATATAAAAAAACAATAAAAAACAAGATCAAAAGCGCTAAGGACTGTATATCATTAACAGCACAAAGCCTTACACATTTATTTATACAGTACATATAATCAGCAATAGCAAGCAATACGCTAATAATTGTGCAAACAGATAATAGTGCACATCAATTTAAATAACTTCCATCAATCTAGGGGCAAGGTGTAAACAACAAGCTTGGCACTATATCATGAAAAGCATAGTTCCAAATCACCAGATTTAATATAAACAATCCAAATGATGACTATTATATCTGGGTTGCACATAAGCAATGGGTAGTTGTAAACGTATACTGTCCTGAAAAAGTGAAAAGTAGACGTCCTTTAGACTAAGGACATAACCATAAAACACAATACCATATGCAGGAGTTCATTGGAGTGAAGCAGCTGGTGTTGTGCACAGACCAACTAATTGCAAACCGATTAATCGATTATGAGATTCGTTGACAACTATTTTCATAATCGATTATTATCGATTATGCCGATTAGTTGTTGCAGCTCTATAATCTAACATGGTAGATTAAACAGTACGAGATTGCAATATAAAATGTTTCAAAAAATCTTTGCAATATAATTTAATTATTTATTTTGCCCCCTTTTTTTCTAAATTCCACTGATTTTCAATAGAGTATTGGATGCAGCCATGTTTGAACTTAAGTTGCCCCTTATCTGTTTCCCCTGCTGAAAACAATAAGGGACAGATATAAAACAGGCAATACACGAGACTGTCCAAGCAAGGCTTTGTATAACATAGGATAATCTAAAAGGGATTCCACACAGCTTTGTTTGTACAAACATAGATAAATAGAAAACTGGTTCAAACACGGCGGTGCCCATTACTTTTTAAGACCAAAAGTACTATAAGAACTTAACCTTTACACTTATTCTTTCAAATTTGAAACAACTAATATAATGGTAAAAAATACATCTACATATTATTCTAAGGCTAATCTTTGCTTTGAATACATCACTATGCCTATTATATAGTTCCTGTTAACATCCCTTTAATGACTTTCTATAACTTATTGGACTTTTACAATGGGATGTTTTGCTATTTAAATGTGGAGTTGAGAATGTTTATCTTATCTCCTTTGTTCTACATCAATCACCCAATCATTATGTGGGTTTGAGTTTTGATTCCTGCATGATGCGTCTCAGTATCTCTAAGGGTTTTGCCCACAATTTTAGTTAAATTGCAGGAAATGCTGAAAATAACTAACACCCATCTATCTACCGTACCCCTCGCTCTTAATCCCACCATGTAAATATTTCACAACTGAGCAGTCATTTTACCCCTTGGCTGTCAGTACCATACTAATAAATACTTTTACCCCTTGGCTGACAGTACCATACTAATAAATAATCTTACCCCTTGGCTGCCAGTACCATACTAATAAATCATTTTACCCCTTGGCTGCCAGTACCATACTAATCAATAATTTTACCCCTTGGCTGCCAGTACCATATTAATAAATAATTGTACCCCTTGGCTGCCAGTACCATACTAATAAATAATTTTACCCCTTGGCTGTCAGTACCATACTAATAAATAATTGTACCTCTTTGGCTGACAGTAACACACATAAACAATAATTTGACCCCCTTGACCTCCCTTCACTTCTTTCTGCTCTATATTTGTAAAGGCCTTATAATATTCAGCTAACACTCATGGACTTAAAAAAATGGACGTTTAAATGTCCATTATTTTTGTAAAAATTTTACTGGACAGCCTGCTAAAATACTGTACTGTCCAGTTAAATACAGGACACCTGGCATCCCTAGCCATTGAACGGTTTGTTTTTAAAATTAATAATATTTTATGGAGAATAAAAGTTTTAGTTGAATGTCTTTTAAATGATATACACAAAACTAAAGGCAATATACAAAATGGCTTCTCAGGGGGTCTGTAAAAGGCTATAGGCCTCAAAGGCACAGTAATAATTATATTTATATATATTCTCAGAACATGATACTGTCCCTCTGACTTGATAAGGATATTTAGATGATGTTCTGGGCGTCTGATGCCTCTTCAGTAACCTTCATTATCAGTTGTTTTCCAAACATTTCACTGCACGGTGCCGGAGACTGATAAGGGGGGTGAGGTCAGTCAGCATAATGTTTGGTTAAATCATCTCGCAAGAGTAACAAAACAAAAAAAGAAAAAAAAAAGGATGAAAACTCCCCAGGGAACAGAAATAGTGCAGAATGTGATCTAAGTCTGACCCAGTTTAAATACATGATCTATAGGGAGCTTAGATTTATTCAAGCAGTGTATGTCAGTCACATTAAGGGCTAGATTTCAAGTGGAGCACTAAATTATTGTGATTTTGCAAACGGGCAGATTTGCCCGTTTGCGGAAGCGCAATAATTAACCAGCTTTTATAAGCGGCTGGCTATTGCTAGCGCTCTGCACATCAAACCAGAGATTAGATCTCTGGTTAATTTTCTAAAAGTGTTCCAAATGCCCTCAAATTAGAGGACATTGTAGTTTTTTATTTAAAAAAAAAAAAAAACCTAGCTTTTTTTTATAAAAAAAAAAAATCAGCACTAGGCAGTTTTGGGGCTTTAAAGTTGGTGGGAGTGGGTTGTTAGACCGCAATGTAAAGGCACCTTTTTTCTTTGGGAACTGTGTGTTCCCATAGACCGCAATGTAGATAAATATGTATATAATTATATACATATATATGTTTGTGTTAATGTGGGTATATACACACATTAACACATAGATATATACAGTATGTATATATTCATATACATAAATATTAAAAAATGCTGCCCTATTTACCCCCTTCGCTGTGCGAGGTTCTGATGCCGTCTGTGGCGGCATCAGAACGAGGCTTCTTATAGAAGCCTATGGAAGCACGCTCTTGTGATTAATTTATTACTTTATGCTTTTCAAAAAAGGATACCGAGAGAATGAAGTAAAATTGATAACAGAAGTTAACTGAAAAGGTTTAAAGATATGAGGTCTCAGGTGTTAGAAAAAAAGGGCATGCAATGGGCTTTAACATAGATACATACATGCACATGTCTAAATAGGTATATGTGTGTACTTATGTATTTATATGTGCATATAAGTATTTACAGACACATATAAACACATAAATACATATGTATAGATATAAAGATATATATAGAACTGCATTGGAGCCCTTTACAGTCAAGTAGATAAAAACATGTAAAATCATATTTATGAAATAATACCATTATTTATATATATATATATATATATATATATATATATATATATATATATATATATATATATATATATATATATGTATATGTATTTATGAATAAATAGAACATATATTTTTCTATGTGAAGAACATTGGAATGTGAAATATTAATATTTCCATGTTGGGTTAGCGCTAGAGCTGCAACAACTAATAATAATATTTTCAATAATCGATTATGAAAATAGTTTTCAACGAATCTCATAATCGATTAGTTGGTTTGCAATTAGTTGGTCTGTGCACGGCACCAGCTGCTTCAATCCAATGAGCTCCTGCACATGGTATTGTGTTATATAGTTATGTCCTTAGCCTAAAGGGCATCTACAGACATTTACTTTTCACTTTTTCAGGACAGTATAAGTTTACCACTACTCCTAGCTTAGGTGCAACCCAGAAATAATAGGAGTCATCATTTGTATTGTTTATATTAAATCAGGTGATTTGGTACTATGCTTTGCATGATATAGTGCCGAGCTTGTTATTTACACCTAGTCCTAGATTGATGGGATTTGTTATTTTAATTGATGTGCACTATTATCTGTTTGCACAATTATTAGATTGCTTGCAATTGCTGATTATATGTGCTGTATAGATAAATGTGTAAGGCTATGTCCTGTTATTGATATATAGTCCTTAGTGCTTTTTACTTTTTTTTGTGTTTTTAGATTTTTAATTAATTGTAATATATACCAAATTCAACCTCTATAAGTATATATCTGTTATGTTAAGAGCGGACTAGATATTTTTTTCCTAACCTTATAGCTGGTTATTTACCATTGAATATAGATAGTCAAGATATTTTTATGTTAGAATGAAGTCAAGGCTTACTTTGTTAAGAGGCGCCTGGCATTGGTGGAGAGTTAACAAAGATAAATATTCCACTTTGGTGAAATAGGCAAAACCCTACTTATGCATCTCAGGCACCTCAACACCATCTGAGTGCCTCTTCTCTGCTGCAGGCAAAATAGCTTGCAAAAAGAGAGTCAGCCTCAGCCAGGAGTATGTGATAATGTTAACATTTTTCCATTTCAATGAATGTTATTAACGGTGAGAGTCTACCTCTTTCTAGGTTTATTTGTGTATATTATAGCTCTGATTTTGTGTTTTGAAGCCACAGCCTAATAAAATAGGTTGAGCTTGTAGGTATAATCAGATCTCATTACTGTAACACATTGTGTACATATACCTGCTTCTTTATCTTATATCTGTCCATAAAACAAACAACAGTAGTTTTAGAGAACAATGGAAAATCCACATTGTATTACCTTATCTCTGCTATATCACACTGGGAGTGTAATTTCTTCTGCTGGCTAAGTTTACAAACCTTATTTATAGCTTAGACCTGCGGCCACAAACTTTCAGAATAGGTGGGGATACCACATGCTAAATCAACTATTTCAAATGCCAATATAAGGGTAAAGGAGCTACTTGTAAACAATTTAATACACTCCAGCAGGTAAAGTGGATTATTGGGAACAAATTAAAGGGGAGAACATTTTTGAGTAAACTGTCCCTTTAATTATGAAAGTGTGTCCCGCTGCTTAAAAAT
>NC_069509.1:60240461-60277961 GCF_027579735.1 Bombina bombina
GCTCTCCCCTGTTTAATACTGGAAACACGCTACCAAATGCTGTGCTCTTTGCATTTTGATTGGTGAAAAAGGCTGGCATCAAAATGTGCCAAACGCTAAGCATCAGGGACTACCTCTACAAATAACAACTCCTGGCAGTGTACAAGCGATTGCTGGTTAAGCTTCATCAACAACGAGAATATCCAGCAAACCATAACAACAAGCAAACTAAGAACAACTAAACAAACCAATTGCTGAAGTACTGAGACTGTCCCTTGGTTTTTGGGATGCTCGAAACAGATGTTTCTTTCATGTAATTAACAAGAGTCCATGAGCTAGTGACGTATGGGATATACATTCCTACCAGGAGGGGCAAAGTTTCCCAAACCTTAAAATGCCTATAAATACACCCCTCACCACACCCACAAATCAGTTTTACAAACTTTGCCTCCAAGGGAGGTGGTGAAGTAAGTTTGTGCTAGATTCTACGTTGATATGCGCTCCGCAGCAAGTTGGAGCCCGGTTTTCCTCTCAGCGTGCAGTGAATGTCAGAGGGATGTGAGGAGAGTATTGCCTATTGAATGCAGTGATCTCCTTCTACGGGGTCTATTTCATAAGGTTCTCTGTTATCGGTCGTAGAGATTCATCTCTTACCTCCCTTTTCAGATCGACGATATACTCTTATATTTACCATTTCCTCTACTGATTCTCGTTTCAGTACTGGTTTGGCTTTCTACAAACATGTAGATGAGTGTCCTGGGGTAAGTAAGTCTTATTTTCTGTGACACTCTAAGCTATGGTTGGGCACTTTATTTATAAAGTTCTAAATATATGTATTCAAACATTTATTTGCCTTGACTCAGAATGTTCAACTTTCCTTATTTCCAGTCAGTCAGTTTCATATTTGGGATTATGCTTTAAATTATCATATTTTTTCTTACCTCAAAAATTTGACTTTTTTCCCTGTGGGCTGTTAGGCTCGCGGGGGCTGAAAATGCTTCATTTTATTGCGTCATTCTTGGCGCGGACTTTTTTGGCGCAAAAATTCTTTTCCGTTTCCGGCGTCATACGTGTCGCCGGAAGTTGCGTCATTTTTGACGTTATTTTGCGCCAAAAATGTCGGCGTTCCGGATGTGGCGTCATTTTTGGCGCCAAAAGCATTTAGGCGCCAAATAATGTGGGCGTCTTATTTGGCGCCAAAAAATATGAGCGTCGCTTTTCTCTCCACATTATTTCAGTCTCATTTTTCATTTGCTTCTGGTTGCTAGAAGCTTGATGTTTGGCATTTTTTTCCCATTCCTGAAACTGTCTTATAAGGAATTTGATCTATTTTGCTTTATATGTTGTTTTTTCTCTTACATATTGCAAGATGTCTCACGTTGCATCTGAGCCAGAAGATACTACAGGAAAACCACTGCCTGCTGGATCTACCAAAGCTAAGTGTATCTGCTGTAAACTTTTGGTAGCTATTCCTCCAGCTGTTGTTTGTAATAATTGTCATGACAAACTTGTTAAAGCAGATAATATTTCCTTTAGTGATGTACCATTGCCTGTTGCAGTTCCCTCAACATCTAAGGTGCAGAATGTTCCTGATAACATAAGAGATTTTGTTTCTGAATCCATAAAGAAGGCTTTGTCTGTTATTTCTCCTTCTAGTAAACGTAAAAAGTCTTTTAAATCTTCTCTCTCTACAGATGAATTTTTAAATGAACACCATCATTCTGATTCTTTGGACTCTTCTGGTTCAGAGGATTCTATCTCAGAGATTGATGCTGATAAATCTTCATATTTATTTAAGATGGAATTTATTCGCTCTTTACTTAAAGAAGTACTAATTGCTTTAGAAATAGAGGATTCTAGTCCTCTTGATACTAATTCTATACGTTTGGATAAGGTTTTTAAATCTCCTGCGGTTATTCCAGAAGTCTTTCCTGTTCCTAATGCTATTTCTGCAGTAATTGCTAAGGAATGGGATAAATTGGGTAATTCATTTACTCCTTCTAAACGTTTTAAGCAATTATATCCTGTTCCGCCTGACAGGTTAGAATTTTGGGACAAAATCCCTAAAGTTGATGGGGCTATTTCTACCCTTGCTAAACGTACTACCATTCCTACGTCAGATGGTACCTCGTTTAAGGATCCTTTAGATAGAAAAATTGAATCTTTTCTAAGAAAAGCTTATCTATGTTCAGGTAATCTTCTTAGATCTGCTATATCATTGGCTGATGTTGCTGCAGCTTCAACTTTTTGGTTGGAAACTCTAGCGCAACAAGTAACAAATCGTGATTCTCATGATATTATTATTCTTCTCCAGCATGCTAATAATTTCATCTGTGATGCCATTTTTGATATTATTAGAGTTGATGTTAGATTTATGTCTCTGGCTATCTTAGCCAGAAGAGCTTTATGGCTTAAGACCTGGAATGCTGATATGGCTTCTAAATCAACTCTACTTTCCATTTCTTTCCAGGGAAACAAATTATTTGGTTCTCAGTTGGATTCTATTATTTCAACTGTTACTGGTGGGAAAGGAACTTTTTTACCACAGGATAAAAAGTCTAAAGGTAAAAACAGGGCTAACAATCGTTTTCGTTCCTTTCGTTTCAACAAAGAACAAAAGCCTGATCCTTCGTCCTCAGGAGCAGTTTCAGTTTGGAAACCATCTCCAGTCTGGAATAAATCCAAGCCTGCTAGAAAGGCAAAGCCTGCTTCTAAGTTCACATGAAGGTACGGCCCTCATTCCAGTTCAGCTGGTAGGGGGCAGGTTACGTTTTTTCAAAGAAATTTGGATCAATTCTGTTCACAATCTTTGGATTCAGAACATTGTTTCAGAAGGGTACAGAATTGGTTTCAAGATGAGACCTCCTGCAAAGAGATTTTTTCTTTCCCATGTCCCAGTAAATCCAGTGAAAGCTCAAGCATTTCTGAATTGTGTTTCAGATCTAGAGTTGGCTGGAGTAATTATGCCAGTTCCAGTTCCGGAACAGGGGATGGGGTTTTATTCAAATCTCTTCATTGTACCAAAGAAGGAGAATTCCTTCAGACCAGTTCTGGATCTAAAATTATTGAATCGTTATGTAAGGATACCAACGTTCAAGATGGTAACTGTAAGGACTATATTGCCTTTTGTTCAGCAAGGGAATTATATGTCCACAATAGATTTACAGGATGCATATCTGCATATTCCGATTCATCCAGATCATTATCAGTTCCTGAGATTCTCTTTTCAAGACAAGCATTACCAATTTGTGGCTCTACCGTTTGGCCTTGCTACAGCTCCAAGAATTTTCACAAAGATTCTCGGTGCCCTTCTGTCTGTAATCAGAGAACAGGGTATTGTGGTATTTCCTTATTTGGACGATATCTTGGTACTTGCTCCGTCTTTACATTTAGCAGAGTCTCATACGAATCGACTTGTGTTGTTTCTTCAAGATCATGGTTGGAGGATCAATTTACCAAAAAGTTCTTTGATTCCTCAAACAAGGGTAACCTTTCTGGGTTTCCAGATAGATTCAGTGTCCATGACTTTGTCTTTAACAGACAAGAGACGTCTAAAATTGATTACAGCCTGTCGAAACCTTCAGTCTCAATCATTCCCTTCGGTAGCCTTATGCATGGAAATTCTAGGTCTTATGACTGCTGCATCGGACGCGATCCCCTTTGCTCGTTTTCACATGCGACCTCTTCAGCTCTGTATGCTGAACCAATGGTGCAGGGATTACACGAAGATATATCAATTAATATCTTTAAAACCGATTGTTCGGCACTCTCTAACGTGGTGGACAGATCACCTTCGTTTAATTCAAGGGGCTTCTTTTGTTCTTCCGACCTGGACTGTAATTTCAACAGATGCAAGTCTCACAGGTTGGGGAGCTGTGTGGGGATCTCTGACGGCACAAGGAGTTTGGGAATCTCAGGAGGTGAGATTACCGATCAATATCTTGGAACTCCGTGCAGTTTTCAGAGCTCTTCAGTTTTGGCCTCTTCTGAAGAGAGAATCGTTCATTTGTTTTCAGACAGACAATGTCACAACTGTGGCATACATCAATCATCAAGGAGGGACTCACAGTCCTCTGGCTATGAAAGAAGTATCTCGAATTTTGGTTTGGGCGGAATCCAGCTCCTGTCTAATCTCTGCGGTTCATATCCCAGGTGTAGACAATTGGGAAGCGGATTATCTCAGTCGCCAAACGTTGCATCCGGGCGAATGGTCTCTTCACCCAGAGGTATTTCTTCAGATTGTTCAAATGTGGGGGCTCCCAGAGATAGATCTGATGGCCTCTCATCTAAACAAGAAACTTCCCAGGTATCTGTCCAGATCCCGGGATCCTCAGGCGGAGGCAGTGGATGCATTATCACTTCCTTGGAAGTATCATCCTGCCTATATCTTTCCGCCTCTAGTTCTTCTTCCAAGAGTAATCTCCAAGATTCTGAGGGAATGCTCGTTTGTTCTGCTAATAGCTCCGGCATGGCCTCACAGGTTTTGGTATGCGGATCTTGTCCGGATGGCATCTTGCCAGCCATGGACTCTTCCGTTAAGACCAGACCTTCTGTCACAAGGTCCTTTTTTCCATCCGGATCTGAAATCCTTAAATTTAAAGGTATGGAGATTGAACGCTTGATTCTTGGTCATAGAGGTTTCTCTGACTCCGTGATTAATACTATGTTACAGGCTCGTAAATCTGTATCTCGAGAGATATATTATAGAGTCTGGAAGACTTATATTTCTTGGTGTCTTTCTCATCATTTTTCTTGGCATTCTTTTAGATTACCGAGAATTTTACAGTTTCTTCAGGATGGTTTAGATAAGGGTTTGTCCGCAAGTTCTTTGAAAGGACAAATCTCCGCTCTTTCTGTTCTTTTTCACAGAAAGATTGCTATTCTTCCTGATATTCATTGTTTTGTACAAGCTTTGGTTCGTATAAAACCTGTCATTAAGTCAATTTCTCCTCCTTGGAGTTTGAATTTGGTTCTGGGAGCTCTTCAAGCTCCTCCGTTTGAACCTATGCATTCATTGGACATTAAATTACTTTCTTGGAAAGTTTTGTTCCTTTTGGCCATCTCTTCTGCTAGAAGAGTTTCTGAATTATCTGCTCTTTCGTGTGAGTCTCCTTTTCTGATTTTTCATCAGGATAAGGCGGTGTTGCGAACTTCTTTGAATTTTTACCTAAAGTTGTGAATTCCAACAACATTAGTAGAGAAATTGTGGTTCCTTCATTATGTCCTAATCCTAAGAATTCTAAGGAGAAATCATTGCATTCTTTGGATGTTGTTAGAGCTTTGAAATATTATGTTGAAGCTACGAAATCTTTCCGTAAGACTTCTAGTCTATTTGTTATCTTTTCCGGTTCTAGGAAAGGCCAGAAAGCTTCTGCCATTTCTTTGGCATCTTGGTTGAAATCTTTAATTCATCTTGCCTATGTTGAGTCGGGTAAAATTCCGCCTCAAAGAATTACAGCTCATTCTACTAGGTCAGTATCTACTTCCTGGGCGTTTAGGAATGAAGCTTCGGTTGACCAGATCTGCAAAGCAGCAACTTGGTCCTCTTTGCATACTTTTACTAAATTCTACCATTTTGATGTATTTTCTTCTTCTGAAGCAGTTTTTGGTAGAAAAGTTCTTCAGGCAGCGGTTTCAGTTTGAATCTTCTGCTTATGTTTTTTGTTAAACTTTATTTTGGGTGTGGATTATTTTCAGCAGGAATTGGCTGTCTTTATTTTATCCCTCCCTCTCTAGTGACTCTTGTGTGGAAAGATCCACATCTTGGGTAGTCATTATCCCATACGTCACTAGCTCATGGACTCTTGTTAATTACATGAAAGAAAACATAATTTATGTAAGAACTTACCTGATAAATTCATTTCTTTCATATTAACAAGAGTCCATGAGGCCCACCCTTTTTTGTGGTGGTTATGATTTTTTTGTATAAAGCACAATTATTCCAATTCCTTATTTTATATGCTTCGCACTTTTTTTCTTATCACCCCACTTCTTGGCTATTCGTTAAACTGATTTGTGGGTGTGGTGAGGGGTGTATTTATAGGCATTTTAAGGTTTGGGAAACTTTGCCCCTCCTGGTAGGAATGTATATCCCATACGTCACTAGCTCATGGACTCTTGTTAATATGAAAGAAATGAATTTATCAGGTAAGTTCTTACATAAATTATGTTTTTATCTACTTCCAATGTTGATCCCCTCCTATCTCCCTGTTGTTTGAGATCTAGAGACGCCTTATCTACAGCTGATTATACCAGATATGTGTTCAGAAGCAGGACATAACTGTTGTAACAATGGCTACATAATACAGTGAAAGGTCAAAGAAATAGGGATCCATAAATTTATAGGGTATAATAACAATTGAACAATTGGAAAATAATTGTATTCAAATATTTTAACACTCTCATTATGTTAGCATGATTTACAAGGTTTGGCAAATGAAGTGCAGTTCAGAAATATACCCCTTAGAATGATTGAGGGAATTCAGCCTCTCTGGGTATATGGAAAATGTACAATGTTTATCACATCTCTCAATCTCCTCTAAGTAATCACTGTCTAATATGTAGTTGATTTAGGGCCAGATTACAAGTGGAGCGCTAATCAACGCTCCTGCTCTAACGTTAACTACTCTAGAAGTAAGCTTTTTGTGCTCATCGGATTGCACTTGTATTATGAGTATAAAATGCTGTAAACTGTTTTCGCTTGCGAGCTTACCCAAAAGAACATAAAAAGATTAACTTAGAATATCGAGTGCGTGTGTTTACGTATTCTCCCATAGAAGTCAATGGAGAAAAAAAAGTGGAAAGAAAACCTATTCGCAGACACAATTGCATATTCTCAAATGCGCTAACTTGACATGAAAATATGGATATTTCACATTCCAATGGTATTTTGGTACCATATATATACTTATATATACATGATTGTTTATATATAGGTATATATATATATACAGATATATATATATAGGAATATATATTTAGAAATACATAGAACATATACTGTACATTTACAGTAAATACACAGTATAACACTTTATTAAAAATTCATATGGCATAAATTTGTTTTTTCATGTCTTCATCTATTTACTGTAACTGCAAAGGGCACCAATGCACTTATATATATATATATATATATATATATATATATATATATATATATATATATATATATATATATATATATATATATATATATATAGGTAGCCCTCAGTTTACGCCGGGGTTAAGTTCCGTATATATATATATATATATATATATATATATATACATGTGTATAAATACATATGTACAGTATATATATATATATATATATATATATATATATATATATATATAAATCATCTTACAAACCTAAAGTTTTGTGCAAGACAGTGGTGCCCCTTTATACTTCTTTATAGTTTACTGTATCAAAAAATAAAATCCCAAATATTTTCCAAAAGCTTTTAGGGTCACTGTGCAAGAAGTTGAAGTGATTTTCCAGCTGTTAAGCCTCAATCTGAATTAGCAACACTTGATGCTATTGTATAAGGCTGGAAAGAGATTTATGGGTGTGGACAAGGTCAGTGGTTCTTTATATAGAGGGAATCCTTTGCTCTTTACAATTGGCTACCACTTTCCATCTCCATAGCGACACATTCGGAAAAAGGTCTATCACAGGATGCTACCGAGTCTCTATTTCCAACCCAGCCTTATATTTTTTTGGACATTAAACTTGTTGTTTTCTAGTTAATATTTCCATGGAATTATACTTTGCATTCATGCATAAGAAAATGGTGGGAATTCAGACATTAAGGATATAAAAACACAAATGGAAACTGTGTAGACCAAATTCAAGAAGATGTCTCACAAGACACTCATTGTTAGCAGTTGTAGGATATTTTTGTTCATTCTATTAATAGTTTTGCAGTGACTTTTACATGCACAATGTTACTCAGTATATATAGTATCCAGATTCATTCCTTAAGAAAAAAGATCTATTTTATTAAAGTGATGGTAAACTTGCCCGCAATACAAAGAAAAAAGAATGAAATCCTCACAATATTTTAATATAAGTTTGTCAGCAACTCTAGTTTTTATAGGGTTCAAATAAAGTTAATAATACAAATTACTCCTTCTAACATGCTCATCTGAGAAGAATACTTATAGTAACATCGCCCACCCCCAGCTGGTGTAAAGGATCACCTGTCCCTAGGGTTGCCACCTTAGCCATGTGTTCCTGGACACTTATGAGTTACACATGCTGCAGGGTTTGCAGGGAGGAACATGAATAGTGCTGTCCAGGTTCACAATTTTTGTGCTGTCCAGCAGCATAATGCATGTTTCCCTCTGACCATCCTGTAGCATGTGTAATTTATAAGTGTCCAGGAAAACATGGCTGAGGTGGCAACCCTACCTGACCCACAAGAAAGCAGGTTGTTTCTAGTAGTGACAGGGGTGTGGCTATAGAAATCCTGCCATCCCCTCTGATTAAGTGTATGAGACCCCCTCATGTCATAGAGGGAATAGCCCTCTTTCAAATGAGAAGTCTCCACCCCTCTAATTTTTAGGTGATCACCATAGTGGTCAACTGACCTCAAGGCAACCCGCGTGAGGTGGGGAGGGCACTTATAGTGCTAATATTCCCCACCCATCTTTGATAAAGCGGAAGCAAAAAGCATCAGATGATGCAAATGGGGTCAGTAAGTTCTAACATCATTCTAGTCTCCTTTTGAATTAATGGACTAGTGAAGCAATTCTAATGTTGTTATACACTGAGATATATTACCATTATATTCTAATAAATCATTAATCCACACCCCAGATTTTTCTTTGGAGAATGTGTGATATTGTCAGCCGTCAGGGACCAGGCTGAGAGGGCATATATATAACAATCTAACATGTGCTTTCAAAGAACAAATGATAACAATCAGCTTCTTTGTTTTTCAATAGTAGGAGATTGCCTTACAAATCGTGGGGGAGGAGAGCCCCAACCAATTGTTTAGGAAAGGGTCCAAAAACTTATACTTTCAGCCCAGTGATGAACTGACAGAACCATAGACATAAATAACAGCATCAGGTGTATGGGGTATCCCCTATGTATCCCCCACACTGTACATAGACCACCTTCAGTCCCCTTATTTGAAATTAGCAGTCCTCCTCTTTCAAATTACTTGTCCCGTGTCCATCTAGTTGCTAACAAATTGTCATCACAATACACTCTTTTTTATTTTTTTATTTTGGTGGTTCAGACAAGTTTAAGGGGTCTTTATCAACCTCCTAAACTATTTAAATATATCATGAGAGTCCACATTTATAAATAATTCATGATTCAAATAAGGTGTTTCATGTCCTTATCAAGTATTCCTCATAGTAATGATCACCTGACAGCAATCGCTCAATTTGTTGTGTTGTTGATATTAGGGCTCATAAGTCCATGTTTTTCTGAACTAATACACATGCTTATAAATCACACAAAAAATGTGGTAACCATAAAATGTGTGTTACTATAAATACTATAAAAAAACATAGATTTTTTTTATGCATTCCATATGGAGTCGTTTTCACATATTATGGTATTTTTGCGTGCTAAGCTTATTTTCTAAAAATGCTCGGTCTGCAAAAACCAAAAACAAAACAAAAAACAAGGTATGGTTTGTGTGATAACCATACAGAGAAAAACAAAATTACATTTGTGTGTAAATGCAGTGAGCTCTAGCACATTGGTGTAAAATGGTTCATTAGAAAAAGGGTTTAATTACAGGAATAGAAGGCAAAACATTTTTTCTACATGTAATTCAAACATTTTATAAAGGATACAATATTCCGTGTCCTTTAATAATGATTTTATGTCAGTTTGTCATTATGGTTTTACAGAGTGCTTTTTTTGTTGTCAAATGATTGTCAGCAAAGCGCAGCCGCTTGTGCAAATTTACATGAAGAATCTCGTAGAGAGAATAAACGTGACTGTAGAATATGTATGCAAGGTCAGCGCCTGCAACAGGTGATTTTTTTTAATGACAGGAAGATTAAATGTGTTTGTTGGTTGAAAAATATCAACCACAGTTATTCAGTGTAAATAGCACAATTGCTGCAAAGTCTGTGATGTGAAGATTTTTATGGTCATTTTTTCTGTTGGCTTTGTTTGGAGGTGCTTTACTTAGTTTATCTAATTTTCTTTGTTCTCTTGGTATCATTTGTTGAATAGCATACCTAGGTAGTCTCAGGAGCAGAAATGCACTACTGGGAGCTAACTGGTGATTAGTGGTTGCAAATATATGCCTCTTGTCATTGGCTTAGCTAGCTTCCAGTACTGCATTGCTGTTCCTTTATCAAAGGATACCAAGAGAATGAAGCAAATTTGCTAATGGAAAAATTTAAAATTTGAAAATGGAAAATGAATACTGCAAAGTTGTCGCTCCCCAGCAAACTTTAAGTCATGTGTCTAACATATCTTTCAACATTTGCTCAATGACTTCCAAGACTGGGAAACCTAGTCTGAGTAAAGGCGATTTGTAGGTGAAGCTGACGGGGGGCGTAAGTGCAGTTTGGGAAGTTCCTGGTTTCACTTTTAAAGGACCACTAAACACAAATTGTAAACTACATGATTTTGAACCTTCATAGCTGAGAATAATTTTACAATGAAAACTGCAGCTCTATTTTGTCAAATGAGTACATTGTTTTATGTTTGTTCATTTCACTGATTTCCCTGTCCCCCAGAACAAAAGAATCCATACTAACCAATCACAAACTAATATTCAGATTCAGCACAAACTCTGTTTGCACATGTGCAGTTGAGAGAGACTGGGGAAGTCTGCCCTTATCTCTTCCCTTAGGGTGGTTTAGCACTGATTCAACTTAGTTTCTATTGCAAAGAATGATAAGCCTATCATGATTGTTGATGCAAAACTGATAATCTACCTATTACAAACATGCGGCTGCTGAGAATCTTAGGGGGAGGGTAACGTAAGCAAAAGCTTACATAAATTGCCTAAAAGTATTAACCCAGTCCTCCCTGGGAGAAAGTGAAACAAGCCCAATTTTTAGATGTATTTTATAGCAAAAGGCAGCAAAATAAATAATGAATGTATATTGCAATAATGTTTCACTTGCAATAATGAAACATTTTATGCATTGTTGAAATGTCAAGTTTAAGGGTCCTTTAAAGAAAAGGGGAAACAGTTGGAGGGTTGGGATCTCTGGTTTGACTCCTTTGGGTAGTTAAACACATAATTACAAAGAGATAATATCACATGTTCTATTGAATTTGAGCATTTATTTTTACATCAGAAGGACCCTTTCTAGAAAGAGCAAATTCTGTATGTAACTGCTGTACTTACACCTAATTTACACAGAGTGGGGTCAGTATTTTGGTGTTTCAATAACTCATTAAATAGAAGGCTCCAGTAATCGCCAGGCTTGTGCGGTTGTGATGGCGATAAATGCGCACATACAAGACAGCTTGATGTGGGTCCCAGTGCTTTGTTTTCCTGGAGAGGATGGTAACGTACCCCGGCTATTCACTACATTATCACAAGAGAGCACTTGAGAGCAGCTGATGCCTTTTTAGACAGACGCTGTTTTGTTTTTACAGCTGATTTTGGTCTCTTAGAAAATGATTTACAAAAAACACTCGCTGCGTTGTTAGTTTTGGCTTATTTTTGTGGGACATCGGTCACAATCAGGTGCATGTTCCCATGCAAAAGCTGCTATTGCTAACTCCATAGCTTCCAAAGAAGGGCGATGACATGAGGGCGAAAAGATCTTTAAAGGGACAGTCAACCCAAAATAGCTTCTGAGTGATACATATTAAGTTTCAAACAATTATTGTTTACCAATGTAGCCCAATTTTCTCCTATAAATCGTTGTAAAGTAAAATAACTTACGATTTGCTCCTGTGTTGTTTGCAAATGTCCGGCCTTCCCCTCCCTTATTTCGTCAGCAGCACGTCATCTGCAAGTGATCGCAGTAAACTTTTCTATTCTACATGTTCCCGTGTTTGGCGCATGCGCCACGCGCCGATTATAGTCAATAGGAAACATAGGAAACCGCTAGGATACTGAGCAGTTACATGAAGTTCCGGATTCAAAAGTACCCCTTGACTACAATCGGTGCATTGCACATGCGCCAAACACGGGAACGTGTAGGATAGAAAAGTTTACTGATGCTTTAGAGTGTTTTTTACGGCAAATCATTTAAAGGGACATAAAATAAACTGTTTTAACGTGTAAGTCGGTTTCATTATGTGTTTAACTCCTGAAAGGGTTAATTAAGCGCACAGGTAAAATTTAGCTTTAGAGAAGCAATGCACTACTGCGAGTTAGCTGAACACATCTGGGTAACTAATGACAAGAGGCATTAGTGTATAGCCACCAATCACCAGCTAGCTCCCAGTAGTGTGCTAACTACCTAGTTATGCATTTCAACAAAGGATACCAAGAGAACAAAGTAAAATCTGTTATCAGAGTAAGCTGAAAAGTTGAATGCTCTGTCTGATCCATGAAAGTTTAATTTTGACGTTCATGTCCCATTATGGTAACTTATAAGAGGCGCAAAACATTTTTCGGAACTTATGCGCATTATCAGTAGCCTTTATTATTATTTTTCTCTTTACATGTTCCACAAAGGGTTAACAGGATGCCAGGGTTTCTGCTGCTACGCACATTACCGCATTTCCAAGGTTAAGGGAATAAAAGGATTCTGTGCTTGAGAAATATTTTTGCAGAGGCACCCTGAGAATCACAAGGTCACACATCGTCGTGTGACTGAAATATTAGTTTTGCTTGTGGCAAAGAATGGTTTAATGAGTAACCTCATAACTGCTGGGAGTGCAAGTGAAATAACCCCTAAATACTAGAAAAGGCAAAGGTGGGGGGTTAAAATAAATGTATGCTTTGCAGAGTCTGAACCTTAAAGGGACAGTATACACTCATTTTCATATAACTGCATGTAATAGACACTACTATAAAGAATAAGATGCACAGATACTGAAATAAAAATCCAGTATAAAACTGTTTAAAAACTTACTTAGAAGCTGTCAGTTTGGCTCTGTTGAAAAGGTAGCTGGAAAGCCCACTGCAAGTGGCAAATAAGACACTCCCCTCCCCCTTCTTTTGCATATGAAAAGACCCTTTGCACAAACAGGAGCAAGCTGGAGTAGGTAGCTGACGGTATTCACATAAAACTTTGGGGCTTGGTTAGGAGTCTGAAAATCAGAGCAATGTTATTTAAAAATAAGCAAAACTATACATTAATTTAAAAAAAAAACTTTATGGGCTATGTAAATAGATCATCTACAAAACATTTATGCAAAGAAAAAATGAGTGTATAATGTCCCTTTAAAGGGACATGAAACCCAAAACGTTTCTTTCACGATTCAGCTAGAGAAAACAATTTTAAACAACATTCCCATTTGCTTCTATTGCCTAATTTGTTTCATTCTTTAGATATCCTTTGTTGAAGAAATAGCAATGCACATGGGTGAGCCAATCACACGAGGCATCTGTGTGCAGCTACCAATCAGCAGCTACTGAGCCCATTTAGATATGCTTTTTCGACAAAGGACATCAAGAGAATGAAGCACATTAGATAATAGAAGTAAGATGGGAAAGTTGTTTAAAATTGCATGCTCTTTCTAAATCATGAAATAAAACATTTGGATTTCTATGTCCCTTTAAAGGACCAGTAAATACAGTAGATTTGCATTATAAAAATACAATACAATAGCACTTAGGGGCATATTTATCAAGCTCCGTACAGAGCTTGATGCCCAGTGCTTCCGGCGAGCCTTCTAAAGACCGCTGCTCCATAACCTGTCCGCCTGCTCTGAGGCGGCGGACAGAAATCAACCCGATCGAATACGATCGGGTTGATTGACACCCCCTGCTAGCGGCTGCAAATCTGCAGGGGGCGGCATTGCACCTGCAGTTCACAAGAACTGCTTGTGCAATGATAAATGCCAACAGCGTATGCTATCGGCATTTATCAATGTGCAGCGGACATGATCCGGTATATCGGATCATGTCTGCTCGCACAATCATAAATATGCCCCCAAGTCTGCACTTTAAATAAATACAGGTGGCCCTCGTTTTACAACGGTTCAATTTACACCGTTTCAGAATAACAACCTTTTTTTCCAGTCATGTGACTGCTATTGAAAAGCATTGAGAAGCAGTGCATTTATTAAAATAGCCAATAGATGGAGCTGTCCGCTTGTGTTGCAGCAAAGCCAAGCAAGCTGAAATTTATCAGTTTAACCAGACCTGAGCTATCAAGCAGATTTCAAAGGAACAAGATCTTCCTGTCTATAAATCAGTCCAGATAGAATGCATAAAAAGAACTGTTTGCAGAAAAATGCAAGTAAAGTCTGTGTTGTGTGATTATTTTATTAGGTTTATAATGCTGTTTAGCATTCAAAGTCTTCATTTCAAAGCTTTAAAAATAATGTATTAGGTGTTACTTATGACAATTTTGAGAGGGGCCTGGAACCTAACTCCCTCACTTCCCATTGACTTACATTATAAACTGGGTTTCAATTTACAACGGTTTCGATTTACAACCATTCCTTCTGGAACCTAACCCCGGCGTAAACTGAGGGCTACCTGTAGTAGATTTTGTTCTGACAAATATCAGTTATGTCTATTTCCACTCCCCCTGTACCATGTGACAGCAATCAGCCAATCACAAATGCATATACGTTTATTCTGTGAATTCTTGCACATGCTCAGTAGGAGCTGGTGACTCAAAAAGTTTAAATATAAAAAGACTGTGCACATTTTCAGTCATGAGAGAAAAAAAATTGGGTTTCATTTCCCTTTAAAAGGGATATTTGAGTGCAAATATTGCATGCTCTGATTTGGTAGACCGTGCAATTACTTATCCTAGCTAACTATGTGGTTTGATAGTTATTGAAACGTTAACGCCTGACAATGAGGTGTTTTCAGTGTCAAGTATCAAATTTGATAACGGAAGTAAATTGGAAGCTTTTTAAAAAGGTACTCACTGTCTGAATTTACAAAGGAACATTTTTGGGTTTCATATCCCAAAAAGAACAGGAAACCCCAACATTTTATTTCATGATTTGGCTAAAACATATCATTTTAAACAACTTTCCAATTTACTTCTATTAACAAATTTGCTTCATTATCTCATTATCCTTTGCTGAAGGAGCAGCATTGCGCTACTGGCAGCTAGCTGAGCAAATCTTGTTAGCCAATCACAAGAGACAAATGAGTGCAGGCACCAATCAGCAGCTAGCTCCCACTAGTGTAGAATATGTGCATATTCTTTTTTTAACAAGAGATACTAAGAGAACGAAGCACATTTGAAAATAGATTGATTGTATTTTTAAGAAATGTTTAGATTAACTTCTATCTGAATCATGCAAGTTTTTAATGTCCCTTTAAGTTTTAAAAAAAAATGTCAGTCTGATATCCCTTTAATGTGATAACTGCAAGAAGATACTTTCTAGAAAAGTCTGGTCTTTTTCAAATGTAGTAGATAAAAAAATAAAAAAACGTTTTCCAAATTCTTGCCTGTGTGTAAAAAGCACAGACAGTTCGTGACTATCTGCAGCTGCATATTAACCCTTTTTTTCTCTTGTTTATCTCTTATTTATCTCACTACACAGCAAACATTTGTTTCTTTTTTTTTCTCTCCTAAGTAAAGGCAAGAATTTAATAAAATCATCTATGTACTTTTTTATCCACTATACTTGGGGAAAAAATGGACATTATTCCAGAAAGTGTCTTTTATATGATTTATTGAGTTATGTCAAAAGTATATTTGCATTTGATTTGCTATTCAGTCCAGTAATTAGTACAGAGGGACAGACCTGATTTTCAACTAGGTTTTGGTTGTAACATTTCAAACCATTTATTTTAAATTAAATAATGAAAGAAAATAATAAATTCTACTATTCTATTATCACTGTTATTAATCAACAACTTCACATGCAAAATTGCTGAAAACATACAGATATCTATATATATCAGCTGTAATACCTACCAGTCGTAACTGATGAGTAAAGTTGGTTAAGCAGAAGAATCCATTTATTTATGGACCTTTTTATTTTATATTTTGAAAGGTTTCTTCTCCCTCTCACACCCTAACACAATAAATATAATATTCACAACAGATATCACTTTACAATGAAATAAATAAGTAGTTATTAACTATAAACTCACAGAGTAACTCTCTGCTGTTCAGCCCTGTCTCTGCATTTCATCTCTCTCTCTAATGTTCAGCTTCTCTCTAAAGTTCAATTGCGCTCTCTCTGCAGATCAAATCTGTCTCTGCTGCACACCTCTCTCTTTGCTCACAAGCCGCCGCCCCCACTCCTAATCAGACACCACGAAAAAGGCACATAGCCTTCTCCCGCCTCCTTTCATGTGCCCACCGCTGCAGCATGCAGGGAACTGTAGTTCCCATTTGCAGAGCTGCTAACAGCTATTGCATGCCATATCACTGCAATGGACATAAAAGTAATGCCAGTGTAAGAATTGCGCATAAGTAATAAAGGATTTAGGGTTAGTTTACGAGTGGTGCACTGTTTTGCTCCCCTGCATGCGTCTTAACTTTGCTAGATGGAGGCTTTTTCGCACGCGTCAAGTTTTGCTAGTATTAGAAGTTGAAAGTAAAATTAGCGAGAGAGCGAAAACGCGTCGCGCGCAAAAAGGGGAACTTCGAATTTCGCCACCTCATTAATATATTCTACTGTAGATTTAACTGGAGCTTGAAAACTGCATAACCGAACACCCATACTCGCGCGCTAAGCCGACCTTGTTTATTCAAGAGTGCTAAACCCGACATAAAATATGAATATTTCACATTCCAATGTTCTTCACATAGACAGATATGTTCTACTTATTCTTAAATAAATATATATATAACATTTTGGCAAATATTTATATATCGACTCTCTTGTCGTCCCTTTTACTTTTGTGATGCCAGCTCCCCTGTTGTGCAGTTTACTTTTATATCCTTCTCCCCACTAAATAAACTAAGTCTGTGAAATACAACCTGTTAGCAGTGCTTAACGTGTAGGTTTTTAGAAACCTGGTTTGTTTCAATCCTGTGGGTGTCTGACCATTTCCTGAAACCTTCAATTACATCCATTTCTCAAGAGTCCTCACACCCCCAGAACAGACTGCAGTGAGATTCCGCAGGCTGTGATACATGGGGCAGAGCATTTGCCAAGTTGCTGTGCTATTCTGTAGGAGTAATGTTTGGGAACGTTTCCCTGATGTTGCTGCATTCCAGTCATCTGCCAGTGAATATTCTGCATTCTGTGTGAATAAATTATGTATTAATTTGTGTGCTCCCCCCTCAGCATAATTTTATAGAATCCAACTTGCTTCTATGTGGTTTTGTATCTTGCTGCACTGTACAGTTTAAAGGGTTATAATAGTCAAAAATGTCATTTAATTAATTAGAGCATGTCATTTTAAGACTAGCAACCCTGCACAACTGTGTGTTTAACCTCCACAAGTAGACGTACCGCTCAGGACCTGCAGAGCACTGTCGTGCGACTGGTGCTGCGGATTGGATCAGTGGTCGTATCCACTTGGGACCAGCAGAGAGAGGCCTGTGGTTCCTGAATATTACTTAAAATTATTGTTTGAAAAAAATATATTAAAAACCTGATGATACAACACAGAACATTACGAGCCGGACCTGATTCACAGATAATCTCAAGTAACAGTGTTTCGACTGCAGCAAGGAATGCTGGGTAACCGTATGATCATAGAGTCTCGCCTTCTGGCTTCTAAAATCAGATTTTGAAACTGTGTCAGCTTTTGTTTTCTGTGGAAAAAGTCACCTCACTTTTCTGGATGCGCTAAACAATGATTTATTCGTTATCATTTTATCTACAGTGGAGCAGATTTGTTTTATTATCTTATGTTGACAGTTTTAACAACAAGATTTTATTTCAGTGCATGCTGTTAACCCTTCCCTCTGCTTTATGCCCCTTGCCCTTTCAAGGAAGGGCCACAGGCTAGAAGTGGTCTCTGCCCCCCCCCCCTCCCTTGCTCCCTCCCCCTGTCTTAACCCTCACCCCAAACATTTAAAAAAAATAAGTGTGTTTATGTGCTGGAAAATACTTTTATTTTTCATTCTTGTGGGGACTTGTTCCTGAAAACAGATGTTCCTTTCCTAATATATATATATATATATATATATATATATACACACACGTTTTTAGGCTTCTGTGATTTGTTACTGTCAACCAATCAAGCTGTTTGGTGCCTTCCCTTTCACCCAATGAGCTTCTATCTCATTGACCATTTCTAAGCCCTTGAAAGCCGCCTTTTATCTCAGTGCAGTTGACAGTTTTTCACAGCTAGACAGCACTAGTTCATGTCTGCCATATAGATAACACTGTGCTCACCCCCGTGGAGTTGTTTAAGAGTCAGCACTAACTGCCTGAAATGCAAGTCTGTCAAAAGATTTGAGATAAAGGGGCAGTCTACAGAAGCTTAGATGCAAGGTAATCACAGAGGTAAAAAGTGTATGAATATAACAGGGTTTGTGATGCAAAACTGGGAAATGGTAAATAAAGGCATTATCTATCTTTTGAAGCAATAACATTTTTGGTGTTTACTGCCCCTTTAATGGCACTCTTTCAGATATATGTATTGTAGCTCTCATTAAAGGGACGTGGAACTCAAAGCTAATTTTTCATTATTTAGGCAGACACACAATTTAAAGTTCTACTCTGGCATGTACCCGATGAGTGTGATACCAATTCACAAGTGTGCACGAGCGGCAGCATTTCTTTCTCTGGATAGCACAGGAGACCTGACTCTGCAGATGCACAGCTGGTGTGCAGATAGGGTCACATGTTTCTGAGAGATGAGTGGGTTTGATGAGAGCAAGCACTTCTTGGGAAAGGTCTCCTACAACTGCTCTTTCATCTTTTCTTAAAGATAAGCAGTAATCCCAGAACAACCATAACTCAACTAGGGCTTTTTTATTGGGCTGCCAAAAATAATGTACTCTGCAATACAAAGAGAGTCTGGATAAAATGAATAAGAAGTGTATAGTCCAGGGGGTAATATACTGACACATCTAGTGAAGCTCCAACACTAAAATACTGTAATTATCACAAGTAAAAGTATTAAAGGTACAGTGTACTGAAAAATTGTTTCGCAATGGCTTGTTATACCAGCTGCAGAGTATAACATGTATAAGAAACTGCTCCTGTATGTATCTTTTTGAAATTTAAATAGCTAGATTTGCTGTTTAAAAACAACAACCCATCAAAGCTTGTAGAGAGATCAGACATCCTTATCCCTCAAATGCTTCCCTTTATTATAGCTGTCTCCATACAATACTTAGAAAAAAAGAATTGAAAATGAACATTTTACAACTTTATCTCTTCCACCTCCCACTGTGAGTGTCATATCTTATGCTGACTGTGTTAACATAGCTTGTCAATAGCCTATACATAAGTATAGACTCTTTCATTATTGGTAGGGATACTACAGGTAAATGCCAATATAAAGGCAAAGGAGCTATAAGTAAGCAATGTAATGCACTCCAGCAGGTAAAATGGATAACTGGGGACAAATTAAAGGGGATATCAAATTAAGTTAAACTGTTCCTTTTTAACAACAGTACATGTGTTATACCAGCTCTTTTATGTGCATGATGAATATGTATATACAGTATATGTGTATATATAGCAATGTTGGTACTTTATACTATATATATATATATATATATATATATATATATATATATATATATATATATATATATATAGAATTCATCAGTAAGTACTGATTGGCAGAATATGTATATACAAAATAAATGTTTTAAAAGCATCACATAAAAAAAAAAAAAGCTTAAAGGGATACTAAACCCAAATTTTTTCTTTCATGATTCAGATAGAGCATGAGAGCATGTAAATTTAAGCAACTTTCTAATTTACTCCTATTATCAATTTGTCTTTGTTCTCTTGCTATCTTTATTTAAAAAGCAGGAATGTGATGCATAGGAGCCAGCCTATTTTTGGTTGAGAACCTGGGATATGCTTGCTTATTGGTGGGTAAATGTAAGCCTCCAATATGCAAGCGCTATCCATAGCGCTGAACCTAAAATGGGCTGGCTGCTAAGATTTACATTCCTGATTTTAAAATAAAGATAGCAAGAGAACGAAGAAAAATTGATAATAGGAGTAAATTAGAAAGTTAATTAAAATTGCATTATCTGAATCATGAAAGAAAAAAATTGGGTTCAGTATCCCTTTAAAGGGACACTCAAGTCAAAATTAAACTTTCATGATTCAGATAGAGCAAGCAATTTTAAACAACTTTCCAAATTACTTCTATTAAAGGGATACTAAACGAAATGTATTTATTTCATGATTCAGATAGAGCATGACATTTTAAGCAACTTTCTAATTTACTATTAGCAATTTTTCTTTGTTCTCTTTGTATCATTATTTGAAAAGCAGGAATGTAAAGCGTAGGAGCCGGACCATTTTAGGTTCAGACCCTGGACAGCGCCTGCTTATTGGTGGCTACATTCGTGTCTTTTTTTGGTGAGTGGTATAAACTGTTCTCCTATTGATTGAAGAACAGTTCAAACTGTACTCACCAAAAAAATTTGTTTTTAAGTGGGCTGCCGGAACTCGGGGTAATAGAATGGCACGGCTAGATTAAAACCTAAGTTACAGTACATCTTTATTAGAAGAGATCAATTCAAGTCCATCTAAAATATACTTTAGTTGTCGAACCTGATTTTAAAAGATGTCAATTTTACCATCACCTTAAAGGGACACTGAACCCAAATTTTATCTTTTGTGATTCAGACAGAGCCTGCAATTTTAAGCAACTTTCTAATTTACTCCTACTATCAAATTTTCTTCATTCTCTTGGTATGTTTATTTGAAAAGCAAGAATGTAAGTTTAGATGCCGGCCCATTTTTGGTGAACAACCTGGGTTGTCCTTGCTAATTGGACAGCACCAATAAACAAGTGCTGTCCATGGTCTGAACCAACAAACTGCTGGCTCCTTAGCTTTAGATGCCTTCTTTTTTCAAATAAAGATAGCAAGAGAACGAAGAAAAATTGATAATAGAAGTAAATTAGAAAGTTGCTTAAAATTGCTGCTCTATCTGAATCACAAAAGAAAAAAATTGGGTTTAGTGTCCCTTTAAGATAATGTGCAGGTTTTAAATTTAGAACAGAAAATTATTCACAATTTTTAATGATACTTTGCTTTGCCATAATGTATCACTGTATTAAAACTACACTGTATTGTCTTGGAACATCAAAGGGACACTTTACCCAATTTTTTTCTTTAACAATTCAGTTAGAGCAGGCAATTTTAAGTAACTTTTGAATTGACTCCTACTATCAATTTTTCTTCGTTCTCTTGCTATCTTTATTTAAAAAGCAGGAATTTAAAGCTTAGGAGCCGGACCATTTTAGGTTCAGCACCCTGGATAGCGCTTGCTTATTTGTGGCTACATTTAGCAAACCAATAAGCAAGCGTAACCCAGGTTCTCAACCAAAAATGGTCCGGCTCTTAAACTTAACATTCCTGCTTTTTAAATAAAGATAGTAAGAGAACGAAGAAAAATTGATAATAGGAATAAATTAGAAAGTTACTTAAAAATTGCATGCTCTATCGGAATCATTAAAGAAAAAAATTAGGTTTAGTGTCCCTTTAAGGCAGTAAAGTTGATAAACAACCATAAACAACCATAGAGAAATGGAAAATATATAGTCACAGTCACAGTCAGAGGTTTATTTGCTTAGTTACACTACTGTAAAACGCGTTGCTGATTACAAATTGCGAGGGTGTAATGTTTCCTACTACATCATTTTAACCCTATAGCTTTCAAGGGTTTAAAAACATTTCCAATATGTGCATTTAGTTTCCCAGCAGACAACCGCTGTATTAATTAAAGGGTTAAAACCCACAATGCTCTGAGAAAGCAAATACTGTTTATTTGTCATGACAAGCTAAACAATCTCTTTGACCAGTTAAACAATGTATGTGATTTGAAGAAATTCTCACCAGCTCTATAATTCATGCTCCTAACTGAGAATGGGTATTCCGTGTAAATAAGACAGAGGATAAGGTGACGTGTTTATTTGAAGGGACGGTGCCAGAGCGTTGCGCGTGCTTTGAAAATGCAAAGTTGAGAATTTGAGATGCAAATCAGTGTTTGAGCGTAATCACTTATATATTAGATGGGACCCATTGTGGTCTGTGTATACAGTCAGCTAAGATGGTTAAAGGGACATAAAAACCTTGTAATATTAGATGTAACCCTTTGTGGTCTGTGTATACAGTCAGCTAAGATGGTTAAAGGGACATAAAAACCTTGTAATATTAGATGGAACCCTTTGTGGTCTGTGTATACAGTCAGCTAAGATGGTTAAAGGGACATAAAAACCTTGTAATATTAGATGGGACCCTTTGTGGTCTGTGTATACAGTCAGGTAAAATGGTTAAAGGGACATAAAAACCTTGTAATATTAGATGGAACCCTTTGTGGTCTGTGTATACAGTCAGCTAAGATGGTTAAAGGGACATAAAAACCTTGTAATATTAGATGGGACCCTTTGTGGTCTGTGTATACAGTCAGGTAAAATGGTTAAAGGGACATAAAAACCTTGTAATATTAGATGGAACCCTTTGTGGTCTGTGTATACAGTCAGGTAAGATGGTTAAAGGGACATAAAAACCTTGTAATATTAGATGGAACCCTTTGTGGTCTGTGTATACAGTCAGGTAAGATGGTTAAAGGGACATAAAAACCTTGTAATATTAGATGGAACCCTTTGTGGTCTGTGTATACAGTCAGGTAAGATGGTTAAAGGGACAGAAAAACTTTGTCATTACAAGACTTTTCTGTAGTTTCCCAATATTAATACCATTATTGAGCATGAACATGAAGACAATCTGAATATATTAACACTTTGATTGTTACAATTGTTTTTTCAATGGGGAAATTCCCTTCATAACTTGTATTGTTTGCAGGAGCTACATCTGAACTTACTGGAGTAGACCATTAAAGGGACACTGAACCCACATTTTTTCTTTCTTGATTCAGATAGAGCATGCAATTTTAAGCAACTTTCTAATTTATGCCTATTATCAACTTTTCTTCATTCTCTTGCTTTCTTTATTTGAAAAAGAAGGCATCTAAGCTGTTTTTTGTTCAGAACCATGGAGAGCACTTGTTTATTGGTGGGTGAATTTATCCACCAATCAGCAAGAACAACCCAGTTTGTTCACCAAAAATGGTCCGGCATCTAAACTTACATTCTTGCATTTCAAATAAAGATACCAAGAGAATGAAGACAATTTGATAATAGGAGTAAATTAGAAAGCTGCTTAAAATGTCATGCTCTATCTGAATCACAAAAGAAACAATTTGGGTTCAGTGTCCCTTTGTAGAGCAGTGTACGTTTTGTTAAAGGGACACTGAACCCAAATTGTTTCTTTTGTGATTCAGATAGAGCATGACATTTTAAGCAACTTTCTAATTTACTCCTATTATCAAATTGTCTTCATTCTCTTGGTATCTTTATTTGAAATGCAAGAATGTAAGTTTAGATGCCGGCCCATTTTTGGTGAACAAACTGGGTTGTTCTTGCTGATTGGTGGATAAATTCACCCACCAATAAACAAGTGCTCTCCATGGTTCTGAACAAAAAACAGCTTAGATGCCTTCTTTTTCAAATAAAGAAAGCAAGAGAATGAAGAAAAATTGATAATAGGCATAAATTAGAAAGTTGCTTAAAATGTCATGCTCTATCTGAATCACAAAAGAAACAATTTGGGTTCAGTGTCCCTTTAACAAAACGTACACTGCTCTACAGACAGTATCTTTTTATCACCCCTAATGAGGCCAGTTAGGGTTAGGTTAGCAGCAAGGTTAGACTTCTGAGAAATGAAAAACCCACAGTTTTCAGAGTTAAAGGGACAGTAAAGTAAAGAGTTTAACAGTCATGATTCAGTCAGAGCATGACATTTTAAACAACTTTCCAATTTACAATTTACTTTTATGTGATTTGCTTTGTTCTCTTGGTATCCTTTGTTGAAGAGTAAACCTAAGTAAGGCTGATAGGAGCGTAGGAGCATGCATATGTCTATGGCAGCAGTGTTTTTAACTATGTATAACATTGCTATAGACATTGTTGCAAACAACCGAGGAAGCATATTTGTTAGTCTAAATATAAGATAATTTAAATATATATTCAAATTCTGTTAATTGCTAAAAAAAAAAAATTAAATCGAAAAGGGTGTCACTGGGGCAGGAGGGAAAATACTTTTTGGTAATATCAGTTTAAAGTAATGGATTGTAAGTTATGCAGTTAGTTGCAATCACCCTGCAATATTTAACATTGATATATTCCAAGGGGATTGAACTCCGAGCCCTAACAAAACCAGTTTAAAGGGATAATGAACCCAAATTTTCTTTCACGATTCAGATAGAACAGCAATTTTAAGCAACTTTCTAATTTACTCCTAGGGGCCGATTTTATTAAAGTGTGGACGGACATGATACGATGTAGCGTATCATGTCCGCCGCACATTTATACATATCCAATCGGCCGCTAGCAGGGGGTGTCGATCGTATAGGATTGGGCGGATTGATGTCCACAGCCTCAGAGCAGGCGGACAAGGAAGGCTCGTGCGAAAACAGGGGTATCAAGCTCCATCCAGAGCTTGATAATTCGACCCCCTATTATCATTTTTTTTTATTCTCTTGGTATCTTTATTTGAAAAGGCAGGAATGTAAAGCTTACAAGCCAGGTCAACTTTGGTTCAGCACCTGGGTAGCGCTTGCTGATTGGTAATAATATGTACGTTAATTTCTTTACCTGCAAATGTATACTGCAGTGCCTCGCCATTAACTCTTTCTTTTTAGTTTCTGAATTGTAAAGCTCTAACTCCCCCCACACATTTTCTTTTATGGCTGTATCTATATCTATTGTTGTTTTGGTAGAATACAAAAGTACATAGGGATTATCTGCTGGAGCAAGCCTAGAAGCTGTGAACTCAGTTTAAATACAATGCCTGTGTCTAAACAATGATAAGGGGGGTGGAGTTGGCTTCTCCAGGCAACTTAGCTATGTAATTAATTTTGCTTATTTTTGAAAATGATTTTAAAATACTTGCCAGCAATTTTTAAACAATTTTTTTTATGCGAACTATTTTGAATTAATCCTTTTAGGATATGCACAGATCTCAACCTGTTTTATGTCCCTTTAAGGTGTGTATAGTTTAGGGGATAATAATTACTGAATAAAAAAGTTTATTGTAACACCAATTCCCTCTAGCTCTTCCTGGAAGATACATTATTTTATCAATTTAAATAGCAACATATTATTATTTAGAATTGATCATTGTTATGGTTTTGAAGGGTGTAGTGTTTTTAAGAGTAAGCAGGGCAGTAGATATTTTCCTTACTATCTTTTTATAAACATTAATAATAAAAGTGAAATTTTAATTTTATTGAACATAACATTAGAGGCAAACGATTTTCTTTGTGCGTAAGTGCATTCTTAAGTATTCCTGTCTTTATAGGTTAACAGTTTGTTACATTTTTTTATTGCAAACGCACAACTATCTGTATACAAAATATATTCTTACAAGGTCTACTGGTAGTATATATAGGGTTAAAGGGACATTATACACTAGATTTTTCTTTGCATAAATGTTTTGTAGATGATCCATTTATATAGCAGTTTAAAAAATAAAATTGATAGTTTTGCTTATTTTTAAATAACATTGCTCTGATTTCCAGACTCCTAACCAATTAGATAACTAAGCTCACCTGGGGCTACTTTTTAACAAAAGATACAAAGAGAACTAAGAAAAAAAAGTGAATGTAAACTTTGACAAATGTGTGCCCGGGTTTTTAAAAATCCTTTTAAAAACAGGGGCACTTTCATTCATCAAAGAATACATTTCAGCAGTTTGGTTAAAATACTTACCTTTTCTTCTTGACAGTCGGACCAGCGATTACCCCGCCTGCTGCACGTCTCTTCTTATGTCAGAAATGAAGAATCCGGCTTCCTCCAATCACAGCTTACTCCCCCAGAGCAAACATTGCCTGAGGCCATGCCATGATTGGAGGAAGCCGGATTCTTCATATCTGACCTATGAAGAGACGAGCGGCAGGTGGGGTATCGCTGCTCCGGCTGTCAAGAAGAAAATGTAAGTATTTTAACCAAACTGCTGAAATGTAAACTTTGATGAATGAAAGTGCCTCTGTTTTTAATAGGATTGTTTTAAAACTTGGCACACATTTGTCAAAGTTTACATTCACTTTAAGTTTTATTTTGAATTTAGGGTCCTATCAAATTTCAGGAAAAGATCACATGGCAGGCTTTACACACCTAAGCTTTTTTTTACATCTCTGTCCCCAATGCATTGCAGAAGCAAAGCAATGGATATTCTGTTAAAGGGACACTCAATTCAAAATTTAACTTTCATGATTCAGATAGAGCAGCAATTTTAAACAACTTTCCAATTTACTTCTATTAACAAATTGTGCACAGTCTTTTTATCCTACTGAGCATTTGCAAGAATTCACAGAATAAACGTATATGCATTTGTGATTGGCTGATGGCTGTCATATGGTACGGATATATGCATTTGTGATTGGCTGATGGCTGTCACATGGTACGTGTATGCATTTGTGATTGGCTGATAGCTGTCACATGATACAGGAGTGGTGGAAATAGACATCATTTTGAAATTTGCTCGAAAAACATCTACTACTCATTTGAAGTTCAGACTAAGTGCTATAACATTGTCTTGTTATCTTGCATGTGTTGATTATACAAATCTACTGTATTTACTGGTCCTTTAAATAATGAACGTTAAAGCCCTGTTTTTACCAAAGACAAAACGGAATTTTCCCCTCCAAACAAGAAAAGTGGTGACAGTTAAAAATAATTGCTGCAAACAAAGTGTTAATCTTTTCTAAATTGTGTAATTATAAGGTGTTAATTGTCAATTTTTAATGTTCCTAGTTTTCTTTGTTGTCACAAATTAGGGACATATGTAAATGATTGGGGGCACTGATCTAAGCCAGCACTGTAGAGAATGTTATAGGGTCGGAGCATTTAGTCATTTTTAAAGGTAGAAAAATGGCAATGGTGGCCCCAGCAAAAGGTATTTTGCTATGCAAAGTGTGTTTAAAAAGGGCTACTATATATATATATTTCTAAGTATACCATTTTTAAAAGCTTTTCAACAAAAGTTATATTATAAGAAATAATAAGGCAGAATATAAAGTGGATACAGTTTCTCTGCAGTTAAAAAGAAGTATTCAAATAATCATAGATGCAAGAAAAGGAAGCTCTGTAAATAGGAATTACATGAGTGTTTGTGATAAGTAGAGTATTTGACATCTGGCTGTTTATTTCTGCAGGATATCAATGGGCAGGTAACGCAGAGATGTCCTCGGCTCTGTCACCTCAAGAAAGGATCTAATGGTTACGGGTTTAACCTACACAGTGAGAAATCGCGGCCAGGCCAGTTCATCAGATCTGTTGACCCAGGTTCTCCAGCTGCCAAGGCTGGTCTGAAACCTCAGGACCGACTGGTTGAGGTTTGTACAAAATATGGCTGTGTGACCCTGTTTTTATTCATTTGTAATGCACAGTAGAGTATATCAGATCTGACAAGAAGCTTTATTGCCTAACACATTTGTTTACAAAAAAGGCTTCTGATAAAAAAAAATAAAAAATGTTTTTGTCTCATAAGCATAAATAAACAAATTATATATATATATTATTCTTTATTTATAAAGCGCCAACAGATTCTGCAGCACTGTCCATATATAAGTACAATGGTGAAACAATTCAATATAAGACAAATACAGGGGGAATTGAGCGCCCTATTCCCGTGGGAACTTACAATCTATATACAGTATATATATATATATATATATATATTAATTTATGGTAGAGATAAGAAAGTAAGAGCCATATAATTATCGTATAGGCAATATATAGGTATATCCCCACTTGTCTTTCCCTAGAAGAAATTCTGGAAGAGGATTCTGGGTAAGATATGCATATTTGATATACAATAGCTCATGCTTTTTGCTTCTGGTACTGTATTATGAAAAAGTGCTGCCATCTAGAGGTCTTGCTAATGTATAACCTTATTGCAAAACTGCTGCCATATAGTGCTGCAAACATGTGCACGCTCCTGAGGTTACCTTCTAGCTTTTCAACAAAGGTTACCAAGGAAGCAAAGACAATTTTATTACAGAAGTAAATTGGAAAGTTGTTTACGCCAAGGTTGTAGATGAGTGGCATTGTTGTCGGATGTTTTCTTAACCCCTTAGTGAACAGACCATTTTTCAATGTTCTTAAGGACCAGGGCTATTTTTACATTTCTGCGGTGTTTGTGTTTAGCTGTAATTTTCCTCTTACTCATTTACTGTACCCACATATATTATATACCGTTTTTCACGCCATTAAATGGACTTTCTAAAGATACCATTATTTTCATCATATCTTATAATTTACTCTAAAAAAAATTGTAAAATATGAGGAAAAATCCCCAAAATCTGTTACACATCTACGACCACTAAAAAACACCCATGCTAAATAGTTTCTAAATTTTGTCCTGAGTTTAGAAATACCCAATGTTTACATGTTCTTTGCTTTTTTTGCAAGTTATAGGGCCATAAATACAAGTAGCACTTTGCTATTTCCAAACCATTTTTTTTCTCAAAATTAGCGATAGTTACATTGTAACACTGATATCTGTCAGGAATCCCTGAATATCCCTTGACATGTTTGTATTTTTTTTAGTAGACAACCCAAAGTATTGATCTAGCCTCATTTTGGTATATTTCATGCCACCATTTCACCGCCAAATGCGATCAAATAAGAAAAATTGTTAACTTTCTCACTGAAATTATTTACAAACAGCTTGTGCAATTATGACACAAATGGTTGTAAATGCTTCTCTGGGATCCTCTTTGTTCAGAAATAGCAGACATATATGGCTTTGTCATTGCTTTTTTGGTAATTAGAAGGCCGCTAAATGCCGCTGCACACCACACTTGTTTTATGCCCAACAATGAAGGGGTTAATTAGGTAGCTTGCAGGCTTAATTTTAGCTTTAGTGTAGAGATTAGCCTCCCACCTGACACATCCCACCCCCTGATCCTTCCCTGACCACTCTTAAACAGCTCTCTTCCCCCCACCCCCCAAGGGGTAACCCCTATCTTAAGTACTGGCAGAAAGTCTGCCAGTATAAAAATAAAAAGGTTACCATCCAACCTCCCTGAGCCCCCCCAAACAGCTCTCTAACCCTCCCCCTCCTCTACCTATTTACCGCCATCTTAGGTGCTGGCTGTAGGCTGTCTACCCACCTCCCTCCAAGCCCTCCCACACCACTAATGATCGGCACCATCACTGGCCGATGCAGAGAGGGCCACAGAGTGCCTAAAGTGTATTGCACGATGCCTCAATATCGAGGCATCGCTGCAATACCCTGAGAGCAGCTGGAAGCTCTCACGATCGCTTCCAGCACCCAGTTTCACTTAGGACATGCTCTGTATGTCCTTAGTCCTTAACTGTTGTTTCCATCTTAATATGGGAAGAGTCCACAGCTTCATTCCTTACTTGTGGGAGATACTGAACCTGGCCACCAGGAGGAGGCAAAAACACCTCCCCCACTTCCTCATAACCCCAGTCATTCTTTGCTTTTCGTCACAGGAGGTTGGCAGAGAAGTGTTAGAAGATTTCGGAGTAGTCTCTTATGGAGGGTAGTACTTTTCAAGATGGGACTGGAGTTTTAAGTAGTCCTGTCAGCCTCTCAGTGAGAGCATGGATGAAAGTTAGAGTCCAGAGATGCAGGGTGAGTCTTTCTGCGAAACCATCCCGACTCATATTAACAGCTCAATAGGCAATCAGCGTTGACGAGTTTCGCTGCCTGCTTTCTTCACTCAAGTCCATGTCAGAAGAGATGCTACTATCTGTCACACTTGGAGGGCTGTGTTCCTGTTCCACGGCGTACATTCTGGTAAGATCGTTTCATTTTTTATACATGTATGATAACACACAGGGTCACAGTGTGACTCTTTTTATCTGTATAGAATCAAGGGTTAATATCTCCTTAGGGGGATTATTGAACAGGGGGGGAATAATCTTATATGTTTGTTTGATTTTATGCTGCTTTTATGTGTGAGATGTTATGGGCTCATAGGCTGTTGTGGAATATACAGGTTTCACTTTCACTTTGAGATCCATGCAGCTTACAAGCTTGGCGCGCTTTCTCATAGCAGGGACAGTCCTGCATTGTGCACCATGTGATTCATTTCCTTTTTCCTGACCGGGTGTCTATCAGAGAGGAGTCATAAATCTCTGTACTGTCTGGGTCATAGGAGGTGGTGAGTGCCCCAGCCATTGGGGTATAAGGGTGTAGTTTTTTTTAATAAAATAAGATGTTTTATTTCTCTAGTTCTCCAATTATTACACTAGCGATGGAGGATTCTGTTACTTTAGAGGGCACTCCCTCTATTCCTAATGAGTAATTCCTGTTTATATGGTGAGGAGACCTTAGTTCCGCCCTCTCAATTATGTTCCATATGCCTTGATAATGTGATAATATCAAACATGTTTGATACCATGGAGCCGTCCACCTCTGAGGAGTTGTCGTCCAGTGAGGTACATACCCTACATTCTTATATCTCTACACATGCAGTTTTCCCGTAGCATTGCTAATCCTCCATCTGGAGGGGGCCTTATTCACCAGACGTTACTGCGCAGTTCAGACGGCGGTGTCTGCGGCCTTTAATGCTTTACATCGCCCTGCTAAGCGCAAGCAAAAGGTTACATATTGCACTCCTTCCCAGAGTACATCAGATAATTTATTGGATTTAACAGAGGGTTATCCGAGGATGAAGTTCTTTCTGATACTTCAGAGTATGAACATTCTGGGTTGGAGTCTGCTGCCTCTAAACCTCCGGCTGCAGAGGAACCAGACTTTAGTTTAGGAATTTGCGCTTTCTTCTAAAGGAAGTTTTTGGCGAATTCAGAGGTCCTAGAGGCCAAAAGGCCTGATGAACCTTTAATTCCTAAATTGGATAGAGTTTGTGGACAGGGTGGTACCTTATCCTTCCCTGCTCCTGTTAGATGGCGAACATTATTATGAATAAATGGGACAGGATTGGATTCCTTTTCCCCCTCTTCTCCCTTTAACAAATTGTCCCCGGTCCTGGACTCTCAATGGAGTTGTGAGGTTCCATCCCTAAATGGGATGGCGTTATCGTCACCCTTGCTAAACGTACTACTATCCCGCTTGAGGATAGTTCTTTGTTTTGAAGAGCCCATGGATAAAAGATGGAAACTCTCTTAAGAAGGATGTTTCAACATACAGGATATTTGTTTCAACCGGATTTGGAAAACAGCACACTAGTCCTTGTGGGGCATGGATTAAAAGGACCTGCCAAGTCCCAATGTACAATCCAAAAGCAAAAAATATTCCAGCCTCCAAAATTCTTTAAAATAACCTTTATTTCCACATGGGGTCCTCAGAAGAAAACATACAATGTTACAAGCCTATTGAAGGCTCTTAGTCATGTATAATTCTACATGACTAAGAGCCTTCAATAGGCTTGAACATTGTATGTTTTCTTCTGAGGACCCCATGTGGAAATAAAGGTTCTTTTAAAGAATTTTGGAGGCTGGAATATTTTTTGCTTTCAGAAAGGAGGGTAGCCTTTCTGGGGTGTGTACGGGATATGTCCTCTAGAAGTTAATGTCCCAGTGCCTATCGCATTGAGAGGTTTGGGATACTATTCAAACCTTTCTTGGTCCCTAGAAGGAGGGAACTTTCCGTCCAATTCTGGACCTAAAGTGCTTAAGCAGGTTTTTAAATGTCCCCTCGTTTAAGATGGAGACAATAAGGTCCTCTCTTCCCCTCGTTTGAGAGGGGTAGTTCATGACCACAATAGATCTGAAGGATGCTCCCTTCATGTACCAATCCTCAAAGACCACTTCCAGTTCCTAAGTTTTGCATTCCTGGACCAGCACTTCCAGTTTATTGTCCTTCCGTTTGGTCTAGGTAAAGAAATTTTTCGAAGAGTAGACCATTTGGAATATCTACTCTGTCTTCTTCGATCCCATGGATGGCAGATAATCTAGAGAGAGTTCTCTTGTATGTCAGTACTATAATAGTCTCCATAGACATGAGTATATTTCTAACAGACCAGAGATGTTGCAAGCTAGTTTCAACATGTCTTGCCCTCCAGATCTCTTTAAGGCCATCTGTGGCTCGGTGTATGGAGGTGATTGGTCTCATGGTGTCCGGCTTGGACATCATATCCTTTGCCAGGTTTCACCTCAGACTGTTGCAACTGCGCATGCTGAACTAGTGGAACGGCGATGATTCGGATCTGTCTCAACAGATTTCTCTGGACAACCAAACGGGAGAATCACTCTCTTGGTGGTTTTGTCCGGATCACTTGTCCTGAGGGATGTCTGTCTCAAGACCATCCTGGGTGATTGTGACTACGGTTGCGAGTCTGTCAGGATGGGGAGCTGTTTGGGGTGCCAGGAAGGCACAGGGCCTCTGGTCTCTGGAGGTAAAGCTCCCTCCTGATCTTATTTTGGATCTTCGGGCAATATACAATGCTCTTGGCCTCTGCTGGGTTCATCTCAGTTAATCAGATTCCAATCAAACAATATATCCTTGGTGGCTTACATCAACCATCAGGGGGGAACGGGAAGCTCCCTAATGTTGAGGGCAGTGTGACGAACCAAGGTTATCCAACCCTGCGCCAGTCACTTATTTGGCACAGAAAGGGTTTTCAGCCCCCTTTTACTGTCACCAATAGGTCACAATCTAGCCACACCAGGCAAACTTGTGATTCAGTTTAGTGGGTGCAAGGGTTAACCACACTACCTAGTCTGTACTAGACGTAAGAGAAATGCCCAAAACTCCCTTTTAATGCCACCCACAATAAACTATCAATCCTATAGCTCCAATACTGTCACCACTTAAAATTTATTAAAGGGAAAATCCTAAGAAAAAACCCAGACTTTACACATTAACTCTAGAAATACAATTTAGCAGAAAATAACCTAAATTATACAGTTCTAATATTCCAGTCTCTTTCAGTAACATGGTTCAATTATTAGACAAAGGCCAAACTTAATAAAGGAATTATTTATTATGCCAAAAATATTATGCACAATGCATTATTAATAAACAAGTTGTTACAAATAAAATTACACACGCAAACAGTTTTTTTCAAAATAAAAAGAAGAAAATTAGAAACCTTACACTGTACTAGTCTTTGGAATCTGTTACCAGAGAGATGGCATGAAGCAATTGGGTCCTTACTCTGTGTTGTCACAGCCTCCCTTGTAAGAATGACAATCTTATTGTTAAAACATAAAATTCTTATACCATTTTCCAGAGATCAAGTTGCCTGACCACACCCTCCTGGGCGGGCTAAGAAAACCCCCCTGTCTTTATGACCTTCAATAGACTAATTTCTTGCCTGAAATTATACAATCCATTATAAGTTCTGCTAGGTAACTCAATTTCTATATTTACATATCTAGAACCTTTTAGTTTCATTGGGAGAATCGGTTTGATATCAAATATGCCATAGGTTGTCATATTTACCTTCATTTAAGGTTATAACAGTTTTAACACACATATGTACATAATATACCAATGTCCTTTCAGTGACCTGGTCAGTTTTTGTGACGAAGGGCCTGTGTATCTCTGGGACTAAGTGCTTGAGTGGCTTTATGACTCAATGCATACACAATAACATTTGGTGGAGCTATTTAGGAGGCTCCTGGCATTTCAAAGAAAACACAAGTCACAATTTTTCTTGAAAAACAAATAACTGTTTTGAATTCAAGCTACACAAAGTTAACTCCTTAGCTGCCGAATCCTGAGATATTCGTGACAGGCAGTATCTCAGATTCTGGTGTGGGGGAGACCCACATTTGTTTGCTGTCAGTGACCCACATTCCGGTTGTGGACAACTGGAAAGAGGATTTCCTCAGCAGACATTCCTTCCATCAGGGAGAATGGTCTCTCTATCCCGAGTGTTTGCAGAGATTTGCAAGAGGTAGATCTTATAACGTCTCAATACCAAGCTACCCAGATAGGGTCGAGGTACAGGGATCCTCAGACGGAGCTAACAGATGAATTAGCAGTGCCTTGGAGGTTCAATCTGATTTATCCTTTCTGACCATTTCCACTACTTCCTAGTGTAGTGGCTCGAGTCAAGCAGGCGTCAGTGATACTGACCGCTCCGTCTTGGCCGAGAAGGATATGGTTCGCGGATCTAGTGGGGATGTCATCATCTACTCCGTCAAAGTTACCTTATCGCAAGGATCTGCTGACCAAGGTCTTTGTTCATCAATGTCTAGATTCTCTGAGGCTGACGGCGTGGAAATTGAACGCTTAGTCCTAGCCAAGAGAGGGTTTTCTGAGAGAGTTATTTTTACTCTCATTCAAGCTTGTAAGCTGGTTGCTCGTTGCATCTATCATAAGGTGTGGAGGACCTACTTATTCTGTTCTCCAGGATGAACTGGAGAAGGGCTTTTCTGCTAAGTCCCCTGACGGGACAAGTTTTCGGCCCTGTCTGTGTTACTGCACAAGAGGTTTGCAGAGCTTCCAGATTTGCAGCCATTTGTTTAGGCTCTGCTGGGATCAGACCTGTGTTTATATCTAAGGCTCCTCCTTGGAGTTTAAATCTTGTCCTTAAGGTTTTGCAACGGGTTCCGTTGGAGCCTATGTATGAAGTGGACATTAAATTGTTGTCTTGGAAGGTTCCTTTTCTACTGGCTATTGCTTCTGCACGTAGAGTATCTGTGATTGCAGCCTTGCAGTGCATCCCTCCTTATCTGGCTTTTCATGCCGATAAGGCTGTTTTTCGAACCAAGTTAGGTTTCTTCCTAAAGTTGTGTTAATTCGCAACATCAATCAAGAGATTGTGGTTCCTTTCTTATGTCCTAATCCTTCTTCGTCAAAGGAACATTTACAACGTATTCTGGATGTTGTTTGTGCCTTGAAGTTCTATCTTCGGGCCACAAAGGAATTTAGACAAACTTCTTTCTCTGTTCTCTTTTCCTTAAAGAGTAGGGGTCGGAGGGCCTCTTCGACTTCCTTATCTTTTTGTCTGAGGAGTGTCATCCGTTTAGCATAGAAACGGCAGGACATAAGCCTCCTCTGAGGATTACGGCTCATTCTACGAGAGCAGTGGTTTCCTCTTGGGCCTTCAAAAATGAGGCCTCTATGGATCAGATTTGTAAGGCGGCTATCTGGTTTTTCTTACATACTTTTTCCAACATTTTTACAAGTTTGGTGTTTTTGCTTCTGCTGAAGCAGCCTTCGGGAGAGAGGTTTTGCAGGCTGTAGTGCCCTCAGATTAGGGTCCGCCTCTCTTTTTTCCCTCCCGTTCCGTGTACTCTAGAGCTTGGGTATATGTTTCCCACAAGTAAGGAATGCAGCTGTGGACTCTTCCCATATTAAGATGGAAAGCATAAATTATGCTTACCTGATAATTTACACAGCTCCCGCCCATGTTCTCCGATGGGTGCCCCTAAATTTGAATTTTTTTCTTCTGACACCTTTCTCACCCTGATATTTCTCCTACTGTTCTTTGTTCCCTCGGCAGAATGACTGGGGTTATGAGGAAGTGGGGGAGGTATTTAAGCCTTTGGCTGGGGTGACTTTACCTCCTCCTGGTGGCCAGGTTCAGTATTTCCCACAAGTAAGGAATGCAGCTGTGGACTCTTCCCATACAGATGGAAATTAAATTATCAGGTAAGCATAATTTATGTTTTTTTGAGGATGTACATAGCATGTCCTTGGTCCTTAAGGGGTTAAACTACAATCCCTATTATCCCACTTGCTGTAACAGAGAGGATCAGCCCACTTATTTTAAATATTTCACCAGACCGTATTGTGAGACTAGCAACGTTAAAAAAAGGCAATTTCTCATGGGTCTGGCAATGCTGTGATCATCAGGGCCGAAGTATTGGGCTTTGGTATACAGACAGATAATATATAAAGAATAATGTGTGTGTACAGAAAGTGATAAAATAAGGAGATATGATCTCCAAGCTCAACCCTTATGAAATAATGAAACCAGCTATTCCTTATACAAACATAAACCTAAAGAAGCAATATCGTTCTACATTTTTTCTCTGCGGCTGGTATAACAAGCCATTGGAAACACATTAAAGGGACACTCGGGTCAAAATTACACTTTCATGATTCAGATAGAGCAGCAATTTTAAATAACTTTCCAATTTACTTCCATTAACAAATTGTGCACAGTCTTTTTACATTTACACCTTTTGAGTCACCAGTTCCTACTGAGCATGTGCAAGAATTTACGTATTATACGTGTGACGGAACCCAGCTACCCCGACTAGGTAGCTCCACCAAAGGATCTTTCCAACACCTGGAACCTGCCGCTATGTAGCGGAGAAGAGTGATTATAGCAGGAGCCCACCCAAATAACTAGACAGACTAGCATTCAGGTGAAACCAGAACTGTTTTTATTGGGAAAACACAGTTTATATGCGCAATCTCATCAAGATAAGAGCCTTATCGTTCCCCTAAATCTCCCGCCATTCCCGTCCCTCCAGACAGGCTGGCGCCATCCCTAGAGTCCATTGTCCCATAGTGTCCAGCGGTATAAGGATGGTGGTTCTGAGGTGATCCTGGGGGAGCGACGGCACTTCCAGGGTGTCGTTCGGAAGCCCTCGGTCCCCAGCTGCTACAGTCCAAAAAGTGACATGATCCATGGCTGTGGGCCAGAGCTATGGGTGATTGAACGTACACCAGGAAGGCCACTGGGGAGTGGGGGTTGTAGAGAGGGGTCCGGAACCCCCGGTTCCCAAGGGAGCTCCCCTCCGGCAATCACTCCACCTCTTGCCCTCCCCAAGGGGTACCAATTCCCGAATGAGCGGAGCTCTGGGACAAAGGGCCGCTGGAGCGACCTGGGGTAAGGGACACCAAATATGCGGGACGATGTCGCTGACCAGCAGTTCCAGGGGCCCAGTCGGCCGGATAGGGACTGGGCGGTCAGGGACCAGTTCTTTTCTGATGATGTGTAACCCATAAACAAAGTAAATCCAAGGTCTGGGAGATTGTGGTGGCTCCCAAATAGCCCAAATCCGCTTAGAAACAGGAGGGGGTGAGGTAGTAGGAGGGGTGGAGGTTTAACCCCTGCAGCCCAGTATCCGCGACAATACGTATATGCATTTGTGATTGGCTGATGACGGTCACATGATGCAGGGGAAGTGGAAATAGACATAACTGAAATTTGTCAGAAAAAAATCTACTTCTCATTTAAAATTGAGACTAAATGCTATTGAATTGTCTTTTTATCATGCATTTGTTGTTTATGCAAATCTACTGTGTTTACTGATCCTATAAGGGAACAATATTTTTTACACTATTTTGTCCCTTTAATTTTGACTTTACTGTACCGTTAAGTTAAAGCTGTTCAACAAAGATAATAATATTCTAAACTACAAAGGTTTACAATGGCACTACTGTGGC